>NC_134361.1:20968179-21215679 GCF_048569485.1 Anomaloglossus baeobatrachus
TTGGGCCTGTGTGATGCGCTATCAGTATGTAGCACAGCTGGGATAGTCATGTGGACTATGTCAGACCTGGTTGATTTGGGGTTAATAATTTGGAGAAAGAGGGTACGTTTTTTTTTTTTCCTTAAATAAAAGATTTTTTTCTGTGTTTTGTGTTTATTTCTTTTCACTGAAAGGATTAGTAATGAGAGGCCCCATTACTAATATAGGGCTTAGTGGCAGCTGTGAGCTGTTATTAACCCCTTATATTACCACAATTGCCACCACAGCAGGGCAAGTGGGGTGAGACAGTAAAATGCCAGGATTGTCACTTCTAATGGATGCGACAATTCTGGGCAACTGTGGGCTGCTATTTTTAGGCTGGAGGGGTTTAATAACTATGGACATCCCCAGCCTGAATCTACCAGCTGTCGGCTTTATTATGGCTGGGTATCAAGATTGGGGGAGGAACCCCACTTTTTTTAAAATTATATATTTAAATAATTAAAAAAAGCCTCATGGGGTACCTCTTATTTTGATACACAACCAATACAAGTGCAGGGCTTTGGGTGCAGCCTGTAGACATCTGCTGTATCTGTGCTAGGTATCAATATACGAGGGACCTTGCAACATATTTTTTATTTATTTATTTTTACACTCCATTAGGGGACCCAGACTGTTACTGTGAGGGCAGCCAATTAGAAATGACAGCCCGCCGGCAGTCTGACTGTATCCAGTCACAAACACTGGCAGAGGGAGTGGGCGGGGGCAGCAGTGAATATGCATGAGGTCTAATGAGCAGACCCGGAAGTAGTGTGACAGCTGCGGGGAATCTCAGTAAGTATAATTCTCAAGCTTTTAATCCCTATAATACTCTGACGATATTATTCCCAGAAACCAAATGTGAGTCAGAAATTCATCCAGGCATCTTCCCCATGATGTTCCCTTTTAATTTGAACACTTTTCCTTCCATTTCAGCATTTTTACAGCCCTCCCAGACCGACTTCCAAGGTCTTCCTGAAAATTTTTCGAGTTTCCCATTGACTTGCATATTGGGTTTGTTATTCGGGACGAAGACACTAATAATAGAAATGTCTATAATTTCGAATAATACAAATATTTCACTATTCGCCCCTCTCTAACAATCACTGATATGTATTCATTCCAATGCTTCAGCTGCTACTTATAATCAAGCACTTGAATTTCCATTCCTTTTTTGTGCTGGTCAAACCGTTGAATGAGTAAACGATCTCCATGTACTTTACATCATTTTCAAAAGTTGAATGAAATTTTTTTTGCTTGCCTAAACGATTTCATACACGGTGACCCAAGAGTCTTTGGACAAATCGCTGTCGCTCATCTCATTCACAATACACAATTATCGTGAATGATGGGTCGTTATTTAACATTACAATCTGAGGGATTATCGGTCTGTGTAAACGCATCTTTAGTAAAATACAAAGGCGACAATCTGAGATGAGCACAGTAATAAGGCTTAGTTACGTAGGTCTAGTTCTGCAGTTTTAAGTGGGGTCACCCTTTTCACAGCAGATTCCCTACTAATCAATACTGTGAGTAGTTAAAGGAAACTTGTCAGCACGTTTTTTTTTACATATGGTGCCCGAATGTAGCAGTCATGAAAAATCTAGCCTAAAAGCCGTATGCAAGCCAGGCTGGAAGTGCATTGGGCGGGGGGTTCAAAGTATTTGATTGCTTTTACTAAGTAGCAATAAAAACTATAATCAAAATGGAAAATGACTTCAGTAAAATTACACTATAAATATTGTTTAATAGTAAAAAAAAAAATTTAGTGGGAAACACTACAGGGGTATACTGTGTCCAGGTTCTCATTATTTGTAGCATTTTCCCATGGGTGTATTTAATTAGGTTAATTTGATTACAGACTTTTAATGGAATTGGCTGTATAGGCATCTTGTTCTACGTCACTGAGCGGCCAGCCAATAGAAGCGGAGGGGCGGAGATGAGCGGGACATAACATCCCGCCAACCTCCTTCCTTCTGCATTGCTGGTGGACGCAGGTAAGGAGATGTTCGTCGTTCCTGCGGTGTCACACACAGCGATGTGTGACGCCGCAGGAGCGACAAACAACATCGCATCTCGTGATCTAGCGACATTATGGAAATGAACGACGTTACACAGATCAGCGATTTTCTACGCTTCTGTGCTCATTCATCGTCACACATAGGATTTAAACACTGCAATGTCGCTACTGGCGCCGGATGTGCGGCACTAACAACGTGACCCCGACGATATATCGGTAGCGATGTTGCAACGTGTAAAGCATCCCTAAGTTGCAATATGCCATTATACTTGAAATTCGTTCTCTAATCCTAAATGCAAGGCACCAAAATTTTTAGGACAAAAAAATTCTAAGAGAATCTTTGTTGTGTTGTGTATAGTCAGTCTTTTTTTTTTACCTATTTCTGTATGTAATCCTAAATGTAGTATGAGAAATGTCTCTCAAAATGCTCAACTAAACGGTTATTGATTTTAATTTTCATAATTAGATCCTTTTAATTGTATATTTTGTATATATATTTTTTCAAATGTGACAGTAACTTTCTCTCCTCCAATTTTTTTTATTTATACAGGGTAAAAATAACCATAGAGGGTATCACCTATCCCGAGGGAACAATAAAAATATAGAAATTAGATATGTGGCGTGAGAAATACCTATACCATAAGGTAGACAGGAGCATAGACGTGTGTGAGCCATGTGGTATGAATGTATTAGGGTACGTGACCACGATCAGTGTTCACAGCGTTTTGTACGCAGCATGCTTCAGCTGCATCCAAAACGCTGTGATGTACAGTACAAGCATAGTGGATGGGATTTCTAGAAATCCCGTGCCCATTGTGCTTGTTTTTCCTGCAGCAAACGCTGACCTGTGGTGCAACTTTCCGACCTACTGCGTGTCAATTGTCTGCTGCGGAGTCACAAGCGTCCTCCACAGGGAGACCAGAAGAGAGAGACCGCAACTGTCCAAGCCTGGATCTGGGCATGAGCAGCTGCGGTCTCCTGCACAGGAGACTTGCAGCCATGGAGGTCAGGACCCACCTCATCCAGGATGCAGCGGGTCCTAATCGCACCTTATGTTATTTTTTTTTTACTAATTTATAATACTGTATAGCAAAACAAACTAAACCTGTATTTTCTCATTTAATTTCCTGATTATTTTTCTTCTTTTAATAAGTTTACAGCCGACACCCAGACATTACACATTTCTAATGAACTTATAGAGGAAAGAGTAAAACCAAAACAAAAGAGTCTTCCCCCGACGAAGCACATAAAGCGAAACATGTGTTGGGACGCCGGTCCCCACGTGCTACCCCGGTCATTTGGTGATCCGTCTTCCTGGTAGGTACATTGCCCTTTAGGCTAT
The DNA here is from genome assembly GCF_048569485.1 of Anomaloglossus baeobatrachus. Lineage (NCBI taxonomy): Eukaryota > Metazoa > Chordata > Amphibia > Anura > Aromobatidae > Anomaloglossus > Anomaloglossus baeobatrachus. Next base: position 20,971,560 of record NC_134361.1, read on the forward strand.
ACTTGGAACTACTTGGTTCATTAGGCCACCTTTACATTCTTGGGCTATCATCTACCTGCTTGGTTACTTTAACCCTGGGAAGGTTTCTTAGATCCTTTGGAGACTTGTTCTCCCCGACTTGTTTCCGGGACACGTGGGGTGTTTCCCCTCCAGCACCTCTTCTCCTTGGTCCTTTTTCTATGTCTTTTGTTATGTTTTTGATATCCCTACAGCACTATATAAATAAAATGTTTTGTACATTTATAACTATGGCTTGTCTGGGTGTCTCTGTCACTTGGCAAATTTAAAGGGAAGGTATCGTCAAAAAAAAAATAAAAATAATAACTGAAAAAATGTAAAGTAATAATGTTTAAATGTTTTGTTTAAATATTATTATTTTTTTTTAATTGTGCAAAATATAAAGAAAAAAATTAAAAAGTTTGATATTTTCCACTGTTAAACACTAGGGGGAGCAGCTTCTGAAATCCTACTGAATTTTCACTGTATAAAAAGCTCAGATTACAGCCTGCCGTAAAGTGGGCGGAGTCTGCTCTCCTATGTGTGATGGCACGCCTACCCCCTCCTAATCTGAGTGTTTACAACAGATAACAGAGAATGACATGTAGGGACACAGTGCAGAGCCATTTTCCTGGTGACCAGAAATGTCTAAGGCTATGTGCACACGGTGCGTTTTTCTCGGCGTTTTTGCGCGTTTTTCGGGTGCGTTTTTGGCCTCAAAACTGCATGACTTTGCTTCCCCAGCAAAGTCTATGAGTTTTCATTTTTGCTGTCCCCACACAGCGTTTTTTTTTCAGCTGCGTTTTTGTGGTGACCACAAAAACGCAGCATGTCAATTATTCCCGCGTTTTTCACTGCGCTTTTCATCCATTGAGTTCAATGGGATGTTGAAAGACGCAATGAGAAACGCAAATAGCTGCGTTTTGGTGCGTTTCTAAGACCAAAAACGCAGCTATAAGCGCAGGAGGTGGGTAGTAAAGTGACGTGTACAGGAAGAGGATTCCTTCTGTCAGTATAGACAGAAGCATGAATCCTCCCGGTACCGTCACCGCCGCGTCCATCTCCCGTCCTGTGCATGTATGCTGCCGTGCGGCGCCATGTACAGGCAGGAGGTGGAAGCGGCTGCGAAAACAAAAGTTAACAGTAGAATAAAAAAAAAAAAAGTTATACTCACCTGTCTGCAGCCTCGCGGTGCCATGCCCGCTCCCAGCTCCTGTCACGGTATCGCCGCTCCCGCTCCGGCTGTGTGCAGTCTCCCCGGGGCAGGACCTTGCTTGCAGGACCTGGCGATGGATCACCTGATGCAGTCACCTGACGCATCAGCTGATCGAGTCTCGGGCTGACGCGGGCGCCCGGCCGGTATCAGCGGATGCGTCAGGAGACTTCATCCCTGATTACCGGCAGCTGCTGCAGCGATCGGAGGGGATCAGACTCCCGCCCCATCGCTCCGGGAGCTGCCGGTAATTCAGCACATAAGTGAGTATTATTTTTTTTTTTTTCTACTGATGCATCAGCTGATTGTATAATCGGCGTTTATACACTCAGCTGATGTGTGATGGGATTCAGGCACTTGATCCTGACACATCATCTGATCGCTTTGCCTTCCAGCAAACCGATCAGATGATATTGGATCTGGATTGGACGGCGCGGGACCCTGACCCAGGATTACTGCGGAGGGGGGTTTATTTCAATAAAGATGGAGTCACTAATTGTGTTGTGTTTTATTTCTAATAAAAATATTTTTCTGTGTGTTGTGTTTTTTTTTATCTTTACTAGAAATTCATGGTGGCCATGTCTAATATTGGCGTGACACCATGAATTTCGGCCTTAGGGCTAGCTGATAATATACAGCTAGCCCTAACTCCATTATTACCTGGCTAGCCACCCGGCATCAGGGCAGCCGGAAGAGTTGGATACAGCGCCAGAAGATGGCGCTTCTATGAAAGCGCCATTTTCTGGGGTGGCTGCGGGACTGCAATTCACAGCGGGGGTGCCCAGAAAGCATGGGCACCCTGCACTGTGGATTCCAATCCCCAGCTGCCTAGTTGTACCCGGCTGGACTCAAAAATGGGGCGAAGCTCACGTCATTTTTTTTTTTAAATTATTTCATGAAATTCATGAAATAATTTAAAAAAAAAGGGCTTCCCTATATTTTTGGTTCCCAGCCGGGTACAAATAGGCAGCTGGGGGTTGGGGGCAGCCCGTACCTGCCTGCTGTACCCGGCTAGCATACAAAAATATGGCGAAGCCCACGTCATTTTTTTTTTTGGGGGGGGCAAAGAAATCCTGCATACAGTCCTGGAAGGAGGATGCTGAGCCTTGTAGTTCGACAGCTGCTGTCTGCTCTCCTGCATACACTATTGGATGGAGGATGCTGAGCCTTGTAGTTCGACAGCTGCTGTCTGCTGTCCTGCATACACTATTGGATCGAGGATGCTGAGCCTTGTAGTTCTGCAGCTGTCTGCTCTTCTGCATACACTAGTGGAGAATGAAGAACACATTGAAGAAGGAAATGACATCAGACCTTTTTTTTTTTTGTTCACTGATAAAAAACGCAGTGAGCAAAAACGCAGCAAAACGCAGCAAAAAAACGCACCAAATCGCGGCAAAACGCGTGCGTTTTTTGCCGCGTTTTTTCGACGCAGGTGCGTTTTTGTGCGTTTTTAGCGGCCAAAAACGCACAAAAACGCAGCGTCAAAAAAACGCAGCGTGTGCACATAGCCTTAAGTGTCACCAAGGACAGCAGGAGTATCACACAGGACAGGATTAGATACACAGCTCAGCAGACAGTATCACACAGGATAGGATTAGATACACAGCTCAGCAGACAGTATCACACAGGAGAGGATTAGATACACAGCTCAGCAGACAGTATCACACAGGAGAGGATTAGATACACGGCTCAGCAGACAGTATCACACAGGAGAGGATTAGATACACAGCTCAGCAGACAATATCACACGGCAGGATTAGATACACGGCTCAGCAGACAGCATCACCCAGGACAGGATTAGATACACAGCTCAACAGACAATATCACACAGGAGAGGATTAGATACACAGCTCAGCAGACAGTATCACACAGGAGAGGATTAGATACACGGCTCAGCAGACAGTATCACACAGGAGAGGATTAGATACACAGCTCAGCAGACAGTATCACACAGGAGAGGATTAGATACACGGCTCAGCATACAGTATCACACAGGATAGGATGAGATACACAGCTCAGAAGACAGTATCACACAGGAGAGGATTAGATACACAGCTCAGCAGACAATATCACACGACAGGATTAGATACACGGCTCAGCAGACAGCATCACCCAGGACAGGATTAGATACACAGCTATGCAGACAGTATCACAGGATAGGATTAGATACATGGCTCAGCAGATAGTATCACTCAGGAGCATTAGATACATGGCTAAGCAGACAGTATCACACCGGACATGATTAGATACACAGCTCAGCAGACAATATCACACAGGACAGGATTAGATACACAGCTCAGCAGACAGTATCACACATGAGAGGATTAGATACACAGCTCAGCAGACAGTATCACACAGGAGAGGATTAGATACATGGCTCAGCAGACAGTATCACACAGGAGAGGATTAGATACACAGCTCAGCAGACAATATCACACGACAGGATTAGATACACGGCTCAGCAGACAGCATCACCCAGGACAGGATTAGATACACAGCTCAACAGACAATATCACACAGGAGAGGATTAGATACACAGCTCAGCAGACAGTATCACACAGGAGAGGATTAGATACACGGCTCAGCAGACAGTATCACACAGGATAGGATGAGATACACAGCTCAGAAGACAGTATCACACAGGAGAGGATTAGATACACAGCTCAGCAGACAGTGTCACACAGGAGAGGATTAGATACACGGCTCAGCAGACAGTATCACACAGGAGAGGATTAGATACACAGCTCAGCAGACAGCATCACCCAGGACAGGATTAGATACACAGCTCAACAGACAATATCACACAGGACAGGATTAGATACACAGCTCAGCAGACAGTGTCACACAGGAGAGGATTAGATACACGGCTCAGCAGACAGTATCACACAGGATAGAATTAGATACACAGCTCAGCAGACAGTGTCACACAGGAGAGGATTAGATACACAACCCTGCAGACAGTATCACCGGTACACACACAGGTACTCACATGCAGTGGCGCGCGCGCACACACACACACACACACACACACACACACACCCCACCCCTGATGGGGACCTTGTGCCACACACACACACACACACACATCACCCCTGATGGGGACCTTGTGACACACACACACACATCACCCCTGATGGGGACCTTGTGACACACACACACACACACAATCACATCACCCCTGATGGGGACCTTGTGCGCCACACACACACACATCACCCCTGATGGGGACCTTGTGACACACACACACACACACATCACACACACACATCACACACACACATCACACACACACATCACACACACACATCACACACACACATCACACATCACACACACATCACACACACACATCACACATCACACATCACACACACACACATCACCCCTGATGGGGACCTTGTGACACACACACACACACACGGCAGAGCCGGGTGAGCTGCGGCGGCGGGCAGAGCCGGGTGAGCTGCGGCGGGCAGAGCCGGGTGAGCTGCGGTGGCGGGCAGAGCTGGGTGAGCTGCGGCGGCCAGAGCCGGGTGAGCTGCGGTGGCGGGCAGAGCTGGGTGAGCTGCGGTGGGCAGAGCCGGGTGAGCTGCGGCGGGCAGAGCTGGGTGAGCTGCGGCGGCCAGAGCCGGGTGAGCTGCGGCGGCCAGAGCCGGGTGAGCTGCGGCGGCGGCGTCCAGAGCCGGGTGAGCTGCGGCGGCCAGAGCCGGGTGTGCTGCGGTGGCGGGCAGAGCTGGGTGAGCTGCGGTGGGCAGAGCCGGGTGAGCTGCGGCGGGCAGAGCTGGGTGAGCTGCGGCGGCCAGAGCCGGGTGAGCTGCGGCGGCCAGAGCCGGGTGAGCTGCGGCGGCCAGAGCCGGGTGAGCGGCGGCGGGCAGAGCCGGGTGAGCTGCGGCGGCGGGCAGAGAGGGGACTTGGGAGAACGGAGGTGTCATTGGAGACGGTAACGGCAGGGGGGAGGGGCGGCGTCAGTAGCTGGGGCAGAGCAGGGGCTGGGGAGAACGGAGGGATGGGGTGTCATCAGAGACTGTAACAAGGGGAGGGGAGGGGAGGTGGCCCGTACTTACACATTTCGGCGGGTGACAGGGGTAAAGTGGAGCAAACAGCACACGCTGTGAGCTCCACAATAATGGCGCTGAACTCCTTCCCTCTTGTGTTCTGGACAGCCCAGGGGGCGCGTCCACGTCACAGCAGACGCCCACTGTAATGTATTGCAAGGGGTCGGAGCCCGACTATCAGAGTCTATGCACAGGGGCTGCCATAAAGGAAGGAGTTACTGTCGTTACACACACGGCAATTCCAGCATGGCAGCCCCCAGTGCCTCCAGTAAAATAAGAATTACATAAAAACTAAATAAGCTGCGATTTTCATTTTGTATTAGAAATACTTGATTTCATAATCACTATTTTTAATACAAAAATAAAAAACCGCGACACCTTCCCTTTAAAGACTCTTGTTTTGGTTTTACTGTTATCTTGAGTTGTTGCCAATAATACCTCTCTTATGTGGCCCTTTTACGTTTATATTATAGGGGAAAGAGTTGTGAACAGTTGGGGTTTGGACATTGACTACATCGTCTGTTGTGAGTGGCACAACCCTTATTTATTTTCCTCCAACTGTATAATAGAGGTGTTATTTTTCATTCTAATCTTATCTCTAATGTTAATAAGATGTCTGCAGACCAGGCCCAAAGAGTTTCTGCCTATTGTGGAGACTAGGTGACCAGTGTGAAAACTATACACAAATGTAACACCAAAGAATAAGACTGAAGAAGTGATGAAACACCATTTATATGAATGAAAGTGGAAATCTATAAGCTATTGTTAGTTGGGTTTTGAATGCAATAGACAGGAAGAATATTTTAGCTGATGTGTTACATGATCAGATCAGCTACAATGTTTTATTATAGGATGTTTATTCACTGTCTATATATAAAATGTTGAATGTAAAGACAAAGAAATTAAATACTAAAATTTTTCATAAACTTATTTTATGTGTATTATTATGGTTTCAGAATAAATATTTATTTCCTTTAATGAACACATAAATGAGAATTGTTTTCTTGAAGTTTTATGGGTGTTTAGAAAGGGTAAGTAAAAGTTATTGGAAACAAGCAAAGGGGCATGTACAAAAAAACCCCAAAATGATCTGATGTCTATGGTCTTTTTTTTCTAGATTACTTTTGCACTGTGTAATAAATTGTGGTTTCTGCAATTAATAGTTATCAGAGAGTCTGCTCTATATTCTCCTCTCATCATTCAATATACCTCTTTATATGAAGTAACTTAAAGGGTTTGTCCTTGACTTTAAAGGGAACCTGTCAGGTCCCCTATGCACCCAGAACCACGAGCAGTTCTGGATGCATATTTCAAATCCCTGCCTAACTGTCCCAGCGAATACTAGCATACATAAAGAAATCTTTCGAAAAAGTATTTCTAAAGGTCCTTTATGATATGCAAATGAGCGCAGTGACTAGTCGCAAGGGTGTTATTTCCCCCAACTAGTCCGCCCTCTTAGCATGTTAGCACACCCACAGGGGCTTGCTAACATGTTATTCAATGCCCAGCGTCATCAGCATAGACGTGCATACCTGTCCATTGTCACCGCCTCAGACACAGGATTTTGGCTCAGTGCGCTTGATCAGAAGTCCTGGCACCTCCGGTCATGCACACTATGAAACCGGATGTCCGCGTCCTAGCTTCAGAGAGGTCTAGTGCGCATGACCGGTAGTGTCAGGACTTCTGATCATGCGCATTGTGCCTAAACCCAGCATCGTAAGCGATAACAGCAAACAGGTATGCACATCCATGCCGATGATGCTGGACATGGACGCCCACAGGGGCGTGCTAACATGCTAGGAGGGCTGACTAGTCGAAGGATATAACACTCTTGCGACTAGTCCTGCGCTCATTAGCATATCATAAAGGATCTTTAGAAATACTTTTTCTAAAGATCTCTTTATGTATGCTACTATAGGCTGGGACAGTTAGGCAGAAATTAGAAATATGTATCCAGAACTGCTCGTGGTTCTGGGTTCATGGGGGACCTGACAGGTTTCCTTTAACACTGATGGCTTATTCTTCAGTCATCAAAGTCTGATTGGTGGGGGTGCAGTACCCAGAACTCCCAACGGTCAGATGTTCTCGGTGTCAGTAACAGCCGGAGCTGCCCAGTTACAGTGCTGCCCAGCTCAGCTTCATAAATTGTATAATGGCCGTGGCCGGGTACTGCAAATACATTCCAAATCAATAAGGGGCAGACGTGCAGTACCTGACCACGGTCACTATTCCTTCAACAACGCTGTGCAGTTCCATAACTGGCCAGTGGTGCCGGGTGTCACATCCCGACTACCAATGCCACCGCTGCCATCCAGGAACTTTCACATCAAACAGGTATACCAACTGAGAGAGTGTTTCCATCATAATAACCATAAAGACCATGGTCACATCCGGCTGGCACACTGCACATAGATTGAAATTAATCCTTATGTATCTACCACAGGCACTTATCTATCGCATATATACCTTCACCTATAAGTGACTCACTTCTCAGGCTACTTCTTCAGACATGTTCACCTTGAAAACGACTCATGAAATAAGCCGAAACGTTGGATATGTGACATGTCACCCACGTATATGCTTCCGAGCACACAGTAAAAGTAGTTTATACAGTATAAAGAACGACTTTCCGTGGTTTTTATGACAAACTTTATTCCATAGTGTGCCGAAGTCTTTTCTTATATATTTAGACTTATCTTTTTTACTTCAGAGCACCCATTCTATATACAATTGAGCCAGACTTTACCCTATCATAATGTAACGCCTGCCTGGATCCACAGACTCAGACTGGCTGTAATGGACAGGCTAGAGGGAAGCCACTCACCAGGCAGGACCCCCAGAACCCTGAAACCCTTTAACCCCTATACAGGGATTTAGAATTACACAGGGCCCTGGAGATCACTACCTGTGGAAGGCTGCAGTCTGTGAGAGTAGTCGTCAGGCAGGGTCAAACCAGGAATTGCGGAAGAGGGACAGAATCGGCAGGCAAAGACGTAATCAGAAAACATAGCAGAGGTCAAATCCAGATTGGGCAGCGAGGTACAAAAACAGCAGGCAGGAGGGTAGTCAGGAAACAAGCGGTATTCAGCACACAAAATCACAGGACGAAACAGGAGCCAGAATTCTCAGAACTATCTCTGGCAGAGGTTAGCAGACAGGAAGGGTATTAAAAAGGGTGTGGTGTCTTCCCATAGGCTGTAGCTGAATGATGGCACTTCAGCTGGGAGACACCCGCCACCTACAGTCAGCCAGTGGCACTGCAGATCCCCAGGAAACCCAAACCAGTGGATGATCGGAGCCTGCGCCCAGCAGCGCCGCTGGCATCGACTCCTCTCCGACCACCAGCACTATCCACGGCAGGAACATGGCGTCGCCTGGCGATCGGAGTAGAAGTCGATGGAGCGGACTCCGGTGGTGACGTAACACATAGACACCCCCACGATCAGACATTGATGACCTGTATAGGCCATCAAAGTTAAAATTGTGGAAACCTCTTTAATAATGCAAATTAAAGTTTTTTACAATTGATTGATCTTTCATACAATTGTTTATTCGATCCTCTATCATTATTGTCCTCCGCACATCCTTCGTGTGTATAAGTAGGATTTACTACCCAGAAATATTTTTTTTTTATGTAAACATAAAAAATAGGATCAACAACAAATGAGAATGTTATAATTTGCCACTGATTGCTTTACAACCCATTTACAGACAATCCTTTTTGCAATAATTTCTTTGTGTAAAGGGCCTTTACAATCAGAAGACGCAGAGACAAATTTCTCACTTGCAAAAGAAGGAAGAAACAACAACCTGACCTTGGAATTCATTACTGTTGAGTAATTCTTTTTAAAGGTAAACTAGTAGCTAATATGCATTTCAAGAGATAAGGCTGCGCTCTTTGTCATTTAGTATTTTCATAACATTTAGATAAAATAGAAAAACAATTGAACTTGTTACAATAGCTGGATCTTCAGCCACAGTCTATAGCTGCAGAAGAAAAACTGGACCCACAACCAAATCTCATTGATCTATTTTGGCTAAGCTAAATGTACAAAACTGAATCCGAGATCTGAAGCCGAAGGCTGCGCTGAAACGCTGACGTTACTACTGTAGGGCTTAAATATTAATGATCCTGGGTGCCTAAAATTCAGGGCTGATCTGAGCATTGGAGACATTTCAGATCCTCAGCTGAATGATCATTCATGTATCAGATTCTTTGGCCGCCGTCACTGATTTCAGTTATTAGAAATGGTGATTATGTCATTAAACTGATTCGCTTATAGCTCAATCGCCGTCCAGTCTCTGCAGCAGTGTCTTGTAAAACCATCACATTCAGTGCTCTCCCCAATTATTATTGTTATTATTATTTATTATTATAGTGCCATTTATTCCATAGCGCTTTTCAAGTGAAAGAGGGTATAAGTACAACAATCATTAACAATACAAAACAGACTGGTATAGGAGGAGAGAGGACCCTGCCCGCGAGGGCTCACAGTCTACAGAAGGGGAGAGTATCCTACCCGCGAGGGCTCACAGTCTACAGGAGGAGAGAGGACCCTGCCCGCGAGGGCTCACAGTCTACAGGAGGAGAGAGGACCCTGCCCGCGAGGGCTCACAGTCTACAGGAGGAGAGAGGACCCTGCCCGCGATGGCTCACAGTCTACAGGAGGAGAGAGGACCCTGCCCGCGAGGGCTCACAGTCTACAGGAGGAGAGAGGACCCTGCCCGCGAGGGCTCACAGTCTACAGGAGGAGAGAGGACCCTGCCCGCGAGGGCTCACAGTCTACAGGGGATGGGTGAGGGTACATTAGGTGAGGACAGAGCTGGTTGCGCAGTGGTGTACTGGAGTGAGGGCTATTGTAGGTTGTAGGCTTGTTGGAAGAGGTGGGTATTTAGGTTCCTCTTGAAGCTTTCCACGGTAGGGAATTATCCATCTTGTCTTGATGTAGCTACATGTGAACTGTTCTGTAGAGAACCTGCTGCTATGTATTGTCAGTATTTTGGCTAATCATTGGTTAGCTATTGGTGGCTAACTATTGTTTATTCATTTGCAAGTGTACAATGCGTTTGTCTGTAAATTTTGCAAAAGAATGTGATGTTTAAATAGTAAAGTACAATTCAAAGGATGACGCTTTTGTCTTATCTAGGTGCACAGTACCAGCCAGGGCAAATAAGAATATGTGATTACCTGTAGACCATTTCCCTTCCCCACCCCAAGGTTTATTGACCATCCAAAACCCATCAAAAGCTGTGATACCTCTAGCTGACCACATATTCTAGTAATGTAATTGTATCACCTAAGTGGCTTATGCTGGGATTAGACATGTTGACCGCAGAAATTAAACTACCTACATGCAAGCCGATCAGTGGTAGCTTAATAATCTGTTTAGACAGACCGGCTAGAATTCTTTGTGCGCAGAATGCTCGCTAATGCTCTTGGCAGCACATGACATGTTTGATCGGGCCGCGAACTATGGTTAATAAGCTAATAAATTATTGCACCCAACAAACAAACGTTTTTCACTTTTGGTGGGGTGATTGCTGACCCGTTTAGATTAGTCCAGAATGATCATTCCTAGGAACGCTGACTCCCCAAATATCAATCAGTCTAAGGCCAGAATCACACTTGCTAGTGCCTCGCGTGTAACTCGCGCAAGTCTCTCATGGCAGAACCCGGCATGGCCGCACACTCCCCTGACAGGAGCGGGTCGGTTGCATGTATCTCTATGCAGCTCAGACGCGCCTGTATGCATAGTGTGCGGCCAAGCCGGGTTCTACTATGAGAGACTCGCGCGAGTTACATGCAAGGCACTAGCAAGTGTGATTCTAGCCTAAAGATGAAACTGCTGCTGCTCTTGAGACCCAGTCTTACGAATCTGTAATAGGACCCCACCTATTATGTGTTAATTAGTTATTACCATTTTATGTAGAAGTGTTGATGCTGAACCTCCTACCCCCAAGTCCATAAAGTTGTCTTTTTTTTCTCTTTCTAGACTTTTTTTTTAATTGCCAAGGGAAAAAATAGAAGGGAAGGAAAAACTTTATTAGCCCAACTTTGTAATCAGTTCTTCCTTTTATGTGGTCAAATACATAATATACTGTATATGTGTCGAAACATATCACAAATAACATTGTAAAGAATAAGAGATTAAAAGAGATTCTCGGAATATAACATTGTTAGTTAAAATATATTATCAATAGCCAAGTAGCAAATAAACTATAGAATATGATGGGTGTTTAGGACATTAGAAACTTTGACCATGGAGGAATGATGGCATTATCATTAGCAGATGCGGGATGATATTTCGAACATTATTTGTGGGGAATTGATTAGTGATATCTCTATTAATAGCAGAGTTTGCAGATATGAAGGAGAACATTCATATTTCGATTGCTATAGAGATGGATGTACGTGTTTGTGGTGTGATCTCAAAGAATTCGATCTCAGGTTGTCGGGATGAGGTTATCTAGGAGGGTTCTGGTGCAAATACAGGGAAGGGGTTATCTGTGGGGGTAAGGGCTGGTTCACACTAAGCGACAGCGACAACGAGGTCGCTGTTACGTCACCATTTTCTGTGACGTAACAGCGACCTTGTAAGTCGCTGTTATGATCGCTGCTTAGCTGTCAAACACAGCAGCCGAAGCAGCGATCATAACCGCGAGAGCAGGGAGCCGCGCACACTGCTTAGCGCTGGCTCCTTGCTCTCCTAGCTACAGTACACATCGGGTTAATTAACCCGATGTGTACTGCAGCTACATGTGCAGAGAGCCGGAGCCGGCAGCACAGGCAGCGTGAGAGCTGCGGAGGCTGGTAACTAAGGTAAATATCGGGTAACCACCTTGGTTACCCGATGTTTACCCTGGTTACAGCTTACCACAGCTGCCAGATGCTGGCTCCTGCTCCCTGCTCGCTTCATTTCGTCGCTCTCTCGCTGTCACACACAGCGATCTGTGTGTCACAGCGGGAGAGCGCCTTTGAAGAAAACGAACCAGGGCTGTGTGTAATGAGCAGCGATCTCGCAGCAGGGGCCAGATCGCTGCTCAGTGTCACACACAGCGAGATCGCTAATGAGGTCACTGTTGCATCACCAAAACCGTGCCATAGCAGCGATTTCGGTAGCGATCTCGCTATGTGTGAAGCACCCCTAAGACAGGGTCTGTACTCGTAACTAGTGGTGAGCAAGCACTACCATGCTCAAGTTCTCTGTACTCGTAACTAGTGATGAGCGAGCACTGCCATGCTCGGGTGCTCGGTACTCGTAACTAGTGATGAGCGGGCACTACCATGCTCGGGTGCTTGGTACTCGTAACTAGTGATGAGCGAGCACTACCATGCTCAGGTGCTCAGTACTCATAACTAGTGATGAGCAGGCACTACCATGCTTGGGTGCAAGGTACTCGTAACTAGTGATGAGTGGGCACTACTATTCTCGGGTACTCAGTACTCGTAACTAGTGATGGGCATGGTAGTGCTTAACACTAATGCCGACAAATGTACTCCATGTGACCATGGAGACGAATAGTGCTCTAAAATAATGAGATTTAAGCTTAATAAAGAAGACATTTAGGATTGATGAATTTTTATGATATTTGGTTGTGAGTAAACCAGTCTGTTGTTTGTTTAGTTGGGCCTGAACAGGCTGTAACTTATATTTTTCTGGTGACCCCAGGGTTTACCAAGTACTTACCTAATAATGACCCATCCGTTAGGTAGGACTGGACGGACACCCCCACCGATCAGCTGAAATCGGTTTCAGCAATGTACAGGTAATGTAGTTTATCTTTCATCAAAATTAATGGTAGATATCAGCGGTATGTGGCATCTGTCACTACACAATGTATGAGGCTGCTGTGTTTCACCGGTGCTCGGTACTCGTAACTAGTGATGAGTGGGCACTACCATGCTCAAGTTCTCGGTACTCATAACCAGTGATGAGCGAGCACTACCATGCTCGGGTGCTCGGTTTCTGATTACATTGGAGCAATGCCTAGTGGTGGACATGACTAATCTTATATTGATGACATATCTCTTGTATTTCTTGACCAATACATCTAGAATCTGCTTTTTATAGCAGCTTGTGGTTGTATATTTTAGTGTTATAACATTATGGTAATTGTATTGTTATTAATTAGGATTCCAAACAGCGCCCCTCACTGTGGAGGACCCATCATACCCTGCAGTGCACAGACAGCACGCGGCTCTGTGTAATGCTTAGTTTCCCCTGTGGAGGCGCTGTAGGTATATCGAACACTTGCTGATCGGTTTTCAGAGATTGCAGCTGATCACTAAGATCTTATTGATATGACCGATCTCATAATCAGACAATATTCATCCTGAAAAATAGTGCATTTTGTCATAGTTTTGTAGGCATTTTTCATCCATTTTCATGTTAGTTTAGGTCCAGGTGTCCATAGCAGGTCAGCCTTTTTTATCCTTATTACTGTACATGCGTATCAGATTTGCTTTTATGGTTGTTTTATAGAAAAAAATTCTCTTCTCTATTGTCCTAGTTAATTCATTATATTAAAGTGTGTTAGTCCAATTTTTACGGGAACCTATCACCAGATTTTTGCATTGAAGGCCAAAATTAGCACATTAAGCAGCTCCTGTGCTGCATACTATAAAGGTGCATGTTGCCCCCTGACTCCCCCAGTACACCCCACAAATACATTTATAAAATATCCTGCCATGTATGCTACTCGTTGGGTCCGGTCCGATGGGCGGTCTATTTTGCGGTTCTTGTCCCTCCTTTCGGCGCTGATTGCCATCCTCCTTTGATATCTGACATTGATGACGCCTCCGGCGCCATCCACGTAGCCTGGCAAAATCTTGCGGATGCGCGAAGACATTGCCAACTCGCACAGATGCACTTCGCTCTGCCCTATTGCTCGCAGAGCCGAAAACATTGCTGCGTCTGCGAGAGTCGGCAATGTCTCTGCACAGGCATGAGATTTTGCCGGGCGACGGAACATCATCCACATCACCAGGCAAATTCTCGCACCTGCTCAAAGAACTTGCCGGCTCACGCAGGTGCACCGAGAGTAAGTTGTGAGAATAAGGGGCACTTTGCACACTACGACATCGCAAGCCGATGCTTGTGATGCCGAGCGCGATATCATGGTGATAGCTGGTGTAGCGAACATTATCGCTACGCCAGCTTCACATGCACTCACCTGCCCTGCGACATCACTCTGGCCTGCGACCCGCCTCCTTATTAAGGGGGCGGGTCGTGCGGCGTCATAGCGACGTCACACGGCAGGCGGCCAAAATAGAAGCGGAGGGGTGGAGATGAGCGGGATGTAAACATCCCACCCACCTTCTTCCTTCCGCATAGCCGGCGTGAGCCGCAGGACGCCGGTAGGAGATGTTCCTCGCTCCTGCGGCTTCACACAGCGATGTGTGCTGCCGCTGGAACGAGGAACAACATCGTAACATCGGTCATTTCCAAATTATGGAAATGACCGACGCTACACTGATGATACGATTACGACGATTTTGCTCTCGTTAATTGTATCAAAAAGGCTTTACACACTACGATAACGCCGGATGTGCGTCACTTTCAATTTGACCCCACCGACATCGCACCTGCGATGTCATAGTGTGCAAAGTGCCCCTAAGTCCTAAAGGGACACTTTGTGATTGCTTCAAATACAGGTTATTAAAATCGCAATAAAACAAATTATTATTTTATATTTTGGAATTATCTTCAAATTTAACTCCTGAGTATCAATGCATTGTGTGTTAGTAAGGTAACATCACCATCATGATATTATATTTCTTTGCTGCATTTGTCAAGTTTGCCAGGAAGCCAGTCCAGAGATAAATGGTTTTGTTTTCTTTTTAATTCAAGGTTTAATTCCAACTTAAAAGTGAGTAATATGTACGGGGATGTTCTATTTATGTCATTATAGAGGCAGTCAGAGCAGCTTTCCAGGAGGGGGCAGCACATCCACGGCCGGAGGATGAAAGGAGCCTCGATTGAGTATATAGAAGTGAGAACACAGCAAAGCAAGACATTCATTCTGATTCACTAGTTTACTTTTTTTGTTTTGTTTTTAAACTTCATAGTTTGTGTCTTATATTTACAATATCAGAAAAAGTTCAAGGAGAACATCATCAATTCATCATCAAACATGAAAGTGGGTGCACAGGACTGTATAGAAAGAGTAAAGGCCCCGTCACACACAGAGATTAATCTTTGGCAGATCTGTGGTTGCAGTGAAATCATGGACATATTGTTCCATTTGTACACAGCCACAAACCTGTCACTGATTTCCACAATTAAGGCGACTCAAGGAGGTGGATTAAACAGGAGGACTGGACCCCTGCAATGTCAGCTGTGATGAGAAGACGGGCGAAGGAATTTTACATAAAGCTCTTACTCCCTTTAGCAAAATTTAAAAAAACGTACAGTCTGGAGAATAGATCCCACCCTCGGCACATAACTGCTGCCATTTTTATCTCTCTGGACTTTTAGGATTGGTACACCCATAGGTGGCACTAGAGGTCCTGTCCTCTTTCTCTCTGAAAAAGCTATTTGTATATGTATATGGCCAGCTGTTCTCGGTCCCAGCAGCGGGCAGCCGGAAATGCTCCGTTCCAGAGCTGCTCCATCAACTGATATTGGCCACAGCCGGGTACTGCACATCCACCTCCTGTTGATTTGAGTGGGAGGCGAATGTGCAGTGCCTGGTCGCGACCACTATGGGTACTTTCACACTTGCGTTTTTTCCCTTCCGTCACAATCCCCCCTTTGGTAAATAGCGGAATCCGTTAATGGATTCCGCTGTTTCCCATAGACTTGTATGAATGACGGATTGAGCCAAAAGTACCTGCGTTGCTTCCGTTGGTCGACGCTGCGTTGCTTCCGCCGGGCGGAAGGAATGCAGCATGTAACGTTTTTTGAGCGGCGGAATCCTCTATTTTTCACTGCGCATGCTCATCGTTTTTTTTTATTTTGTCTCTCGGTGGCCAAACGTTCAGCTGGGCATGTGATAGCGCTCAGCTGAGTGCCCGGCAGCCGGCATGTGAGAGCTCTCAGCTGAGCGCCCGGCCGCCGGCATGTGAGAGCACTCAGCTGAGCGCCCAGCCTCCGGCATGTGAGAGCACTCAGCTGAGCGCCCAGCCTCCGGCATGTGAGAGCACTCAGCTGAGCGCCTGGCCGCCGGCATGTGAGAGCGCTCAGCTGAGCGCCTGGCCGCTGGCATGTGAGAGCGCTCAGCTGAGTGCCCAGCCTTCGGCATGTGAGAGCGCTCAGCTGAGCGCCTGGCCACCGGCATGTGAGAGCGCTCAGCTGAGCGCCCGGCCGCTGGCATGTGAGAGCGCTCAGCTGAGTGCCCAGCCTTCGGCATGTGAGAGCACTCAGCTGAGCGCCTGGCCACCGGCATGTGAGAGCGCTCAGCTGAGCGCCCGGCCGCCGGCATGTGAGCGCCCAGCCTCCGGCATGGCTCTGTCTCTCTACCCTCATACCGGGTAAGACCCTATTGCGCTTTTTCCCCCCTACAGCTTTACACAGCCTCCGGCATGTGAGAGCACTCAGCTGAGCGCCTGGCTGCCGGCATGTGAGAGCGCTCAGCTGAACGCCTGGCCGCCGGCATGTGAGAGCGCTCAGCTGAACGCTCGGCCGCCGGCATGTGAGAGCGCTCAGCTGAGCGCCCGGCTGCTGTGAGCGATCAGCTGATCGTTCACAATAGTCTGCTGCCGGTAAAACTGTAAAGAAGAAAAAAAATATATATGCTTTCTGTTGCATCCGTTGTGCCATTATATGCAACGCATCCGTTGCATCCGTCACACAACGCAATGCAACGGATGCCGTTCAACGCAAGTGTGAAACTAGCCTATCAGAGGACAGGACAGAACAGCTCCGGCATTGAGCATTTCCGGCTGCCCGCTGCCAGTACTGAGAACAGTTGATTGCCTGGGGAAGTGTGTGTTGGACCCCCGCCGATCAGACATTGATAGACAGTCAATATAAAAGTAGTAGACAACCCGTTTAAGTGCTCTGGGAGTGTCGCAGCACTTCCCAAGTCTACAACACGGCCATATAAACATTTTTTTATGTGTGGTTCCTGCTGATAGATTCTTTTCCCCTGTTATTAGGAAATCAAACCTTCTGGAATGACTCATGTAGGTAAAGAAATATCTGTTTGTGAGAAGCACAAACAGGAACATGATCATTGCAACTTGGAAATAACCGAACTAAAGTCCTGGGATTCCCCTAGAGGTGGATCTAAGTGTGATCGACTGAACTCCAGACTAATGATCATAATGATAAACATCTATCTATCTATCTATCTATCTATCTATCTATCTATCTATCTATCTATATCCCTCTATCTACCTATCCATCTTTCTATCCCTCTATCTATCTATCTATGTATCTATCTATGTATCTATCTATCCCTCTATCTATCTATCTATCTATCTATCTATGTATCTATCTATGTATCTATCTATCCCTCTATCTATCTATCTATCTATCTATCTCCCTCTATCTATCTATCTATGTATCTATCCCCTTATCTATCTATCTATCTATCTATATCCCTCTATCTACCTATCCATCTTTCTATCCCTCTATCTATCTATGTATCTATCTATGTATCTATCTATCCCTCTATCTATCTATCTATCTATCTATCTATGTATCTATCTATGTATCTATCTATCCCTCTATCTATCTATCTATCTCCCTCTATCTATCTATCTATGTATCTATCCCTCTATCTATCTATCTATCTATCTATCTATCTATCTATCTATCTATCTATATCCCTCTATCTACCTATCCATCTTTCTATCCCTCTATCTATCTATCTATGTATCTATCTATGTATCTATCTATCCCTCTATCTATCTATCTATCTATCTATCTATCAAACTCTCTCTAGCTCTATATCTATCTCTCTATTATCTATGTATCTGCGGCGCCCTGGACAAGCCAGGGGCCACGGGTAACAACACGCACACACCCCCACCCCCAGCAGTTCGCAGCAGACATCCCCAGTGAGACCTGATTCCTTCCCTCGGGTTCAGACAGACACACTAGGTGGGCGGAGTCAAGCAGATAGGCATCCCCACCGAAGAGTCTGGCTGGCCTGAGGCAGGAGGCAGGTCCAGACAAGTCCAGGCAGAGGAAGAGAGAGGAGGTCTGCAGGGAGACAGAAGCAGACAGGGGCCTAGGTTGGAGCCTAGGACCCTCGGGTAGAGAGTGAGGCAGACGGTAGTGGCCGTCTGTGGGAGCCGGGAAGACAGTTGGTGGAACCGTAGGTAGCCGGGGCTGGGCGGTGGCCCACCGGTACCGAATCGGGGAGCCAGCTGGAAACCGGAGCGCAGGAGGAGCGTGCACGGAGGCGAAAGAAACGACTTACACTACCAACCAGGGTCAGGGGGAAAAACTACCGCAGCCGTCTGTGGGACCCGTCCATCCAGCTGTGTGTTTTACCGAGAACTGTGTCTTCATCATTGGGATGAGTGAGTACCACCGTGCCGTGCGGCACAGCGCTGCCCCCGCGACCCTGCACCTCGCCAGGCCCCGTAGCCCGCCTGCACCAACCATCCCTACCCCCATCACCGGGCCCCGGGACAACCAACCCCCTACCCACGGAGGGGAGAACTAACAACAAAGCTGCTCCCTGTCACCGCTCCCGGGATCCCCGTCCAGAGCAGCGGTGGTGTCACTAATATCACCACAACCGTGGGTGGCGTCACGGACAATAACCAAACATCCCCACAATCAATCCCTATCCCCTTTTCACTCACGGGCGAGGAGCGCCGCTTTAGTCCCCGGGATCCGGCCCACCGCTCGAGCCACCGCCGAGCAGCGGCAGCAGCAGCAGCCGGACCCGAGCAGTGGGAGAGCGCAGCGTCCCCTCCTCCGCCCGCGACAACTTGGCGTCACGAACAGGATCCTACCGTTCTACCGACTGATGGAAGTGCGCCTTGTGTGACCGCCGGAGGTGTCCGGCCTGAAAATTTGAAAAGCCGCCATCTTGGGCGCGAAGAATTCCTGCTCGAGTGTCTTCCCCGAGCAGGAAAGGCGCAAAAGTGGAGCCCCGCCCCCTGAAGAAGGAAGTGCTAAAAAGAGACTAAGGGGGACGGGATGGCGTCCGGCCGCATGTGAACCGCGGCTGTGGAAGCAGGGACGCCAGGACTCTGCCAGTGTTTGGTTCCTGGAACACCGCTGCACGAGATGTCCCGTCCATCCGGCACCGCTGAAACCTCGGTGCCCGCAGCCAACGCCCCGACCGACCCGTTACCCCTGTCACCGGTAGCGGAGCTCGCAGCGTCTGTGAGGGAGGGCCCAGGCCTTACCATTGTCACCGCCCTGCCACCGGTCCCGGCTTCCATCCCGGCCGCACCGCCGATGACGACGGCCCCGGCAGTCCGCCCAGCCGCGACGGAGATGACGACGGCTCCGGCAGTCCGCCCGGCCGCAACGGCAGTGAAGCACCCATCCCGTTAACTATCTGGGCAGCCTGGTTCTGGACTGGGGTCAAGGGGTGCTGCCCACTTCTTAGGGGCAGCATCAGGGCCAGGTTGTTTGGGTGGGTGACTGAAGGACCCGTTCCACTGTTATTATTAAAAGTGTTTGATTGTTGTTGCAACGTTAAAGTAATGTGCATCCCGTTGTGGGAAGATTGAAAATGCCTGTTAAATGTTTTATTCTTTAGCAGTTAAAAAAAAAAAAAAAAAAAGAGGAAAATAAAACCGGTGATGGACGGGCAGCCCGCGGACGGTCTGCATTTTACTAAGGGGGAATGTGGCGCCCTGGACAAGCCAGGGGCCACGGGTAACAACACACACACACCCCCACCCCCAGCAGTTCGCAGCAGACATCCCCAGTGAGACCTGATTCCTTCCCTCGGGTTCAGACAGACACACTAGGTGGGCGGAGTCAAGCAGATAGGCACGCCCACCGAAGAGTCTGGCTGGCCTGAGGCAGGAGGCAGGTCCAGACAAGTCCAGGCAGAGGAAGAGAGAGGAGGTCTGCAGGGAGACAGAAGCAGACAGGGGCCTAGGTTGGAGCCTAGGACCCTCGGGTAGAGAGTGAGGCAGACGGTAGTGGCCGTCTGTGGGAGCCGGGAAGACAGTTGGTGGAACCGTAGGTAGCCGGGGCTGGGCGGTGGCCCACCGGTACCGAACCGGGGAGCCAGCTGGAAACCGGAGCGCAGGAGGAGTGTGCACGGAGGCGAAAGAAAGGACTTACACTACCAACCAGGGTCAGGGGGAAAAACTACCGCAGCCGTCTGTGGGACCCGTCCATCCAGCCGTGTGTTTTACCGAGAACTGTGTCTTCATCATTGGGCTGAGTGAGTACCACCGTGCCGTGCGGCACAGCACTGCCCCCGCGACCCTGCACCTCGCCAGGCCCCGTAGCCCGCCTGCACCAACCATCCCTACCCCCATCACCGGGCCCCGGGACAACCAACCCCCTACCCACGGAGGGGAGAACTAACAACAAAGCTGCTCCCTGTCACCGCTCCCGGGATCCCCGTCCAGAGCAGTGGTGGTGTCACTAATATCACCACAACCGTGGGTGGCGTCACGGACAATAACCAAACATCCCCACAATCAATCCCTATCCCTTTTCACTCACGGGCGAGGAGCGCCGCTCGAGTCCCCGGGATTCGGCCCACCGCTTGAGCCACCACCGAGCAGCAGCAGCCATAGCCGGACCCGAGCAGTGGGAGAGCGCAGCGTCCCCTCCTCCACCTGCGACATATCTATGTATCTATCAAACACTCTCTCGTTCTATATCTATCTCTCTATTATCTATTTCTCTATTATCTATCTATTATCTATCTATCTCTCTATTATCTATCTATTATCTATCTATTTCTCTATTATCTCTCTATTATCTATCTATTATCTATCTATCTCTCTATCTATCTCTCTATTATCTATCTATCTATCTCTCTATTATCTATCTATTATCTATCTCTCTATCTATCTATGATATATCTATCTATCTATCCCTCTATCTATCTATCTATCCCTCTATCTATCTATCTATCTATTATCTATCTATCTCTCTATTATCTATCTATCTCTCTATTATCTATCTATCTACTATCTATCTCTATCTATCTATCTATCCCTCTATCTATCTCTCTATTATCTATCTATCTATCTCTCTATTATCTATCTATCCCTCTATCTATCTATTATCTATCTATCTCTCTATTATCTATCTATCCCTCTATCTATCTATCCCTCTATCTATCTCTCTATTATCTATCTATCCCTCTATCTATCTATCCCTCTATCTATCTATCTATTATCTATCTATCTATCTATCCCTCTATCTATCTATCTATCTATCCCTCTATCTATCTCTCTATTATCTATCTATCCCTCTATCTATCTATCTATCTATCCCTCTATCTATCTATTATCTATCTATCTCTCTATTATCTATCTATCCATCCCTCTATCTATCTCTCTATTATCTATCTATCCCTCTATCTATCTATCCCTCTATCTATCTATCTATTATCTATCTATCTATCTATCTATCCCTCTATCTATCTATCTATTATCTATCTATCTATCTCTCTATTATCTATCTATCCCTCTATCTATCTCTCTATTATCTATCTATCTATCTCTCTATCTCTCTATTATCTATCTATCTACTATCTATCTCTCTCTATCTATCTATCTATCCCTCTATCTATCTCTCTATTATCTATCTATCTCTCTATTATCTATCTATCCCTCTATCTATCTATTATCTATCTATCTCTCTATTATCTATCTATCCCTCTATCTATCTATCCCTCTATCTATCTCTCTATTATCTATCTATCCCTCTATCTATCTATCTATCTATCTATTCCTCTATCTATCTATCTATCTATCTATCTATCCCTCTATCTATCTATCTATCTATCTATCTATCCCACTATCTATCCCTCTTTCTATCTATCTATCTATCTATCTATCTATCCCACTATCTATCCCTCTATCCATCTCTCTATCTATTTATCAAACCCTCTCTCACTGTATCTATCTATTAAATCAAATCAAATCAGCTTTATTGGCAGGACCAAATACAAATTAGTTTTGCCAAAGCAAGTGTACATTAGGGACGATGATGGATGGATGGATGGGGCACATCCAGGGTGGGGACTGTGGGGGCATATCTAGGGTGGGGGATATGGAAGTGTATGGCTTATCATAGTTCTCTTTCTCAAAGTCTATGACTATATATATATATATATGTAGAAAAAACAAAAAGCCAGCACCAAATGTGCACTTCAGCACTAAACATTCCAAACTGTACTTATTATAAAAATTTTGAGATTTTTGGCAAAAAATTGCAATTTCTTGAGCTGCCTCGCCACGTCACGGCAAATCTCATTAGAGGCAGTCCTACACTAAAATATTTTTATAAAATGTGCCATACGGCCTCACATATGAATAGTAGAACTGCTCTCAGCAGCACTCACCTGGTCTATTTCAATCCCATACCCATGACAGAGTCATGGCTGTGGGCGGGACAGGTCCAAGCAAATGCTGCATGAAGTAAATAGCCTGTGGACAAAGCCTGATGACTCAATGTGAACAGTCACCAACCGCCAAAATCTAGACAGATGGAATACATCCCAAATTGGGGTGCAAAGCAAGGTGGAGGTCAACCACCGACCAATTCAATGAAGAAAAAACAAAAAGCAGCACCAAATGTGCACTTCAGCACTAAACATTCCAAACTGTACTTATTATAAAAATTTTGAGATTTTTGGCAAAAAAATGCAATTTCTTGAGCTGCCTCGCCACGTCACGGCAAATCTCATTAGAGGCAGTCCTACACTAAAATATTTTTATAAAATGTGCCATACGGCCTCACATATGAATAGTAGAACTGCTCTCAGCAGCACTCACCTGGTCTATTTCAATCCCATACCCATGACAGAGTCATGGCTGTGGGCGGGACAGGTCCAAGCAAATGCTGCATGAAGTAAATAGCCTGTGGACAAAGCCTGATGACTCAATGTGAACAGTCACCAACCGCCAAAATCTAGACAGATGGAATACATCCCAAATTGGGGTGCATAGCAAGGTGGAGGTCAACCACCGACCAATTCAATGAAGAAAAAACAAAAAGCCAGCACCAAATGTGCACTTCAGCACTAAACATTCCAAACTGTACTTATTATAAAAATTTTGAGATTTTTGGCAAAAAAATGCAATTTCTTGAGCTGCCTCGCCACGTCACGGCAAATCTCATTAGAGGCAGTCCTACACTAAAATATTTTTATAAAATGTGCCATACGGCCTCACATATGAATAGTAGAACTGCTCTCAGCAGCACTCACCTGGTCTATTTCAATCCCATACCCATGACAGAGTCATGGCTGTGGGCGGGACAGGTCCAAGCAAATGCTGCATGAAGTAAATAGCCTGTGGACAAAGCCTGATGACTCAATGTGAACAGTCACCAACCGCCAAAATCTAGACAGATGGAATACATCCCAAATTGGGGTGCATAGCAAGGTGGAGGTCAACCACCGACCAATTCAATGAAGAAAAAACAAAAAGCCAGCACCAAATGTGCACTTCAGCACTAAACATTCCAAACTGTACTTATTATAAAAATTTTGAGATTTTTGGCAAAAAATTGCAATTTCTTGAGCTGCCTCGCCACGTCACGGCAAATCTCATTAGAGGCAGTCCTACACTAAAATATTTTTATAAAATGTGCCATACGGCCTCACATATGAATAGTAGAACTGCTCTCAGCAGCGCTCACCTGGTCTATTTCAATCCCATACCCATGACAGAGTCATGGCTGTGGGCGGGACAGGTCCAAGCAAATGCTGCATGAAGTAAATAGCCTGTGGACAAAGCCTGATGACTCAATGTGAACAGTCACCAACCGCCAAAATCTAGACAGATGGAATACATCCCAAATTGGGGTGCATAGCAAGGTGGAGGTCAACCACCGACCAATTCAATGAAGAAAAAACAAAAAGCCAGCACCAAATGTGCACTTCAGCACTAAACATTCCAAACTGTACTTATTATAAAAATTTTGAGATTTTTGGCAAAAAATTGCAATTTCTTGAGCTGCCTCGCCACGTCACGGCAAATCTCATTAGAGGCAGTCCTACACTAAAATATTTTTATAAAATGTGCCATACGGCCTCACATATGAATAGTAGAACTGCTCTCAGCAGCACTCACCTGGTCTATTTCAATCCCATACCCATGACAGAGTCATGGCTGTGGGCGGGACAGGTCCAAGCAAATGCTGCATGAAGTAAATAGCCTGTGGACAAAGCCTGATGACTCAATGTGAACAGTCACCAACCGCCAAAATCTAGACAGATGGAATACATCCCAAATTGGGGTGCATAGCAAGGTGGAGGTCAACCACCGACCAATTCAATGAAGAAAAAACAAAAAGCCAGCACCAAATGTGCACTTCAGCACTAAACATTCCAAACTGTACTTATTATAAAAATTTTGAGATTTTTGGCAAAAAATTGCAATTTCTTGAGCTGCCTCGCCACGTCACGGCAAATCTCATTAGAGGCAGTCCTACACTAAAATATTTTTATAAAATGTGCCATACGGCCTCACATATGAATAGTAGAACTGCTCTCAGCAGCACTCACCTGGTCTATTTCAATCCCATACCCATGACAGAGTCATGGCTGTGGGCGGGACAGGTCCAAGCAAATGCTGCATGAAGTAAATAGCCTGTGGACAAAGCCTGATGACTCAATGTGAACAGTCACCAACCGCCAAAATCTAGACAGATGGAATACATCCCAAATTGGGGTGCATAGCAAGGTGGAGGTCAACCACCGACCAATTCAATGAAGAAAAAACAAAAAGCCAGCACCAAATGTGCACTTCAGCACTAAACATTCCAAACTGTACTTATTATAAAAATTTTGAGATTTTTGGCAAAAAATTGCAATTTCTTGAGCTGCCTCGCCACGTCACGGCAAATCTCATTAGAGGCAGTCCTACACTAAAATATTTTTATAAAATGTGCCATACGGCCTCACATATGAATAGTAGAACTGCTCTCAGCAGCACTCACCTGGTCTATTTCAATCCCATACCCATGACAGAGTCATGGCTGTGGGCGGGACAGGTCCAAGCAAATGCTGCATGAAGTAAATAGCCTGTGGACAAAGCCTGATGACTCAGTGTAGGACTGCTTCAAATGAGATTTGCCGTGACGTGGCGAAGCAGCTCAAGAAATTGCAATTTTTTGCCAAAAATCTCAAAATTTTTAAAATAAGTACAGTTTGGAATGTTTAGTGCTGTAGTGCACATTTGGTGCTGCTTTTTGTTTTTTCTTCATTGAATTGGTCGGTGGTTGACCTCCACCTTGCTTTGCACCCCAATTTGGGATGTATTCCATCTGTCTAGATTTTGGCGGTTGGTGACTGTTCACATTAAGTCATCAGGCTTTGTCCACAGGCTATTTACTTCATGCAGCATTTGCTTGGACCTGTCCCGCCCACAGCCATGACTCAGTCATGGGTACGGGATTGAAATAGACCAGGTGAGTGCTGCTGAGAGCAGTTCTGCTATTCATATGTGAGGCCGTATGGCACATTTTATAAAAATATTTTAGTGTAGGACTGCTTCAAATGAGATTTGCCGTGACGTGGCGAAGCAGCTCAAGAAATTGCAATTTTTTGCCAAAAATCTCAAAATTTTTAAAATAAGTACAGTTTGGAATGTTTAGTGCTGTAGTGCACATTTGGTGCTGCTTTTTGTTTTTTCTTCATTGAATTGGTCGGTGGTTGACCTCCACCTTGCTTTGCACCCCAATTTGGGATGTATTCCATCTGTCTAGATTTTGGCGGTTGGTGACTGTTCACATTAAGTCATCAGGCTTTGTCCACAGGCTATTTACTTCATGCAGCATTTGCTTGGACCTGTCCCGCCCACAGCCATGACTCAGTCATGGGTACGGGATTGAAATAGACCAGGTGAGTGCTGCTGAGAGCAGTTCTGCTATTCATATGTGAGGCCGTATGGCACATTTTATAAAAATATTTTAGTGTAGGACTGCTTCAAATGAGATTTGCCGTGACGTGGCGAAGCAGCTCAAGAAATTGCAATTTTTTGCCAAAAATCTCAAAATTTTTAAAATAAGTACAGTTTGGAATGTTTAGTGCTGTAGTGCACATTTGGTGCTGCTTTTTGTTTTTTGTTTTTTTCTTTATATATATATGTAGTCTATCTATCTCTCTCTCTGTCTATCTCTCTCTCTCTCTATCTATCCCTCTATCTATCTATCCCTCTATCTATCTATCTATCTATCCCTCTATCTAGCTATCCCTCTATCTATCCCTCTATCTATCCCTCTATCTATCCCTCTATCTATCCCTCTATCTATCTATCCCTCTATGTATCCCTCTATCTATCCCTCTATCTATCCCTCTATCTATCTATCTATCCCTCTATGTATCCCTCTATCTATCCCTCTATTTATCTATCTATCTATCTATCTATCTATCTATCTATCTATCTATCCCTCTATCTATCCCTCTATCTATCTATCTATCCCTCTATGTATCCCTCTATCTATCCCTCTATTTATCTATCTATCTATCTATCCATCTATCTATCTATCTATCTATCTATCTATCTATCTATCTATCTATCTATCCCTCTATCTATCCCTCTATCTATCCCTCTATCTATCTATCTATCTATCCCTCTATCTATCTATCCCTCTATCTATCCCTCTATCTATCTATCTATCTATCTATCTATCTATCTATCTATCTATCTATCCCTCTATCTATCTATCTATCCCTCTATCTATCTATCTATCTATCTATCTATCTATCTATCTATCTATCTATCTATCTATCTATCTATCTATCTATTTATCTATCTATCTATCTATCTATCCCTCTATCTATCTTTATTTTCCACTTACTCTAATTTACCCCAGAATCACAATACACGACCCCCGTATTCACAGCTCTCCGCTCTGACCCTGCTGCACAGCCCGATCCGGATCTTTTACCCCTGTGTGACCCTATTCCCACTCTCACATAGACCCGTCATCTCCTGTCACTTATGTAATGAGTAACACAGGAAGCCATTAGTGTAGATATAAAACATAAACATAAAAGAAGATATAAATCCAAAGATTTCCAGCAAATCATCATCACTGATCACAGACGGGACGAGGCTGAGCGAGGAGTCTACCCAGCAACAGGTGATGAGCGGCAGCGGAGCTGGAGGATTGGCTGCAGTGTGAGTGTGGAGGGTGAGAGGCGTGTTGTGTGTGGTGCAGCCGTAGGTACTCCTAGTGCTATACATACAGCAGTGCCGGACTCCATGCCCGTCACACAGACAGCGCTCTGACGTGCAGCAGCACATTATGTAGAGGATGCCCGGCCGGCATTATATCCCTAATATTATTATTATTGGCTGCTCTGGGTCCGAGCACAGGAATGCGCGCACTCCCCGTTATTACACGGTTGGTTCTGGGCTGTAGAGTTACCCCAGTAGCGGCTCGTTAGATGCTGCACTGGTTATAGGGCGCTCGCTGACTACAGTCCGAACTCCTCAGACTGGACATGCCGCGGCTCTGGCCATCCCGGGACAGGCTCCGCACCCTGGTGCTAGTGCTCCCCCTGATGGCCACACTGGGGCTTTGTGGTAAGTGACAATGAAATCTGCAGGTTGTATTATGGGTTTAGTTCCATGGGGAGAATGATTGTTTTTGTGGTTACAACTAATAACTTACTGTATATGGAAATGTATTTTTTTCTATAATTTTGCATCGGTTCTTCATCGGTAGGGTGGTCACAATTAATTCAGGGCTGCTAGAAACAAATACTGTATATACATTAGTTTTGTTCCCGACTGTGAAAGATATTATTAACGTTGCATTCCCATCTGTTACATTTATGGGGCACAACCACAGGCGATGCCATGAATGTCTGATAGGTGCGGTGCCTGCATCTATCTCTCTCGGCACTACAAATGAATGGAAAATTCCTTTTAGCTTCATTTCAGCACTACGGAGGTATGCAGAGCAAGTCATACAGTATATTCATTTTATTAAAGTGAACAAACCACCATGTTTTTGGAGTATAAACTAGAGGCGGTGCCATAATGGCGCTCAGATGCAGATTAAAATTATATCTTTAGTTGAGAAATCCGAGGCTTGATTGCAGAATAATCCTTGTTCAAACCAAAAATGACTTAATTTGTGCCGTGGCTTGAGCATGAAGACAGGACTTTGTGGGTCAGGTCCTCTGGAATCATTCCTCCTCCTGCCTTGCCTTCTTTTCTTTATTTAAATTGCATGATGCCGGAATCAGCGTACGCTCGTATCACGGTCTCCGGCGCCATTTTATTGAAGACACTGTGGAGACAAATATGAGCAGTGCATGCGCAGATTGAATTTTCTTGTCATCAGCGCATGCGCCGCCGTCTCTTATAGTCATCTCCACAGTGTCCTCAGTAAAATAGTGCTGGAGACCGCAGTACGCGCATGCTCTGATCCTGGCTCCATTTTATTGAAGGCACGGTCACAATAGCAATAAGCGCGCACCACCAACAGTGGTAATGGTGGCGCCGCAAAATTTAAATGAAGAAAAGGAGGAAAGGCAGGAGCAGGAATCATTATAGAGGACCTGGGCAACAAAGTTCCGCAACGATTCTCCAGCCACTGCACCAATGACGTCATTTCTGAAGGTTTGACAAGGATATTCTGCAATCAAGCCTTATTTCTTCATTAAGGGTATGTGTGTCTGCTGAATTTTTGTAGCAGAAATTTTCTACACCAAAATCTGCACCTGGTGGCAGAAAAACGCACTAAAAAACGCATGCTTGTTTTGGTGCATTTTTTGGAGTGTTTTTGTGCCACGTGTTTTTTTAGTGAAATCAATGGCTAGAAGGGCTACAAAATGCAAGAAGAAAACGCACCACCAATTGACATACTATTTCTTTTTTCTGCAACCAAAACTGCAAGGAAAAAAGAAGGAACACGCACACAGCACTTCAACATTTTCATTGATTTTGCAGGCATGCAGATATGAGCAAAAAACTACACCAAACAAGACATCAAAAACGCACCGTGCACACAAGGCCTATAGGTATTATTTTAATCAGCATCCTAACGTCATTATGGCACTGCCTCTAGTTAATAGAGAAAAAACCTGGTGGTTGGTTCCCCTTAAATGCAATCTGAGATACCCCTTTACAGAGTCTTGAGGTGTTGTGTCTCATCTGCTTTTAGGGGTAAGTGCCCACCGGAGCGTAAAAGTCACTGCATGTCCGCTTAAGAGCGCAGCTGAAAAGCTCCGTTCTGAAACTTTGGTGACTGCAGAATTCGTGCGCTCTGGATGCTGCCTCTCCCTATAGACAGAATGGAGACCGCATGCAATGCGCACGAAAGAAGGGACATGTTGCTTTTTAGAGCGCAGCGATTTGGCAGCATGCAAATCGCTGCGTTCTAAAACGCAACGTGGGCATGGATTATGCACAATCTTCATAGATTGTGCTGTGGACGCAGGACACATGCAGTTACGCTGCAGTGCAATACGCAGCGTAACTGCATGCAAATACACAACGTGTACACATAGCCTAATTGCAAAGCATTTATGAAAACAAACAACTTTGCAATTTGCTACTTTATTGAAAAAACCCTTCTCCTGTCAAGAAAAGAGGGATTTGTCATTTTAAATTGTGTCGCTCATTGCCGAGGTTACTGGCCATCACTTCAGTCCATCAGTGGTGGTCAGTGTATTAGACAAGGAGCCCATTGCTATGGCGCTTATAAGCGCTGCTCTGAAGGTGGACAGAACTGTGAATCCAGCCGTCTCCGGTGTTCCCTGCGCTTCTTCAATGCTGCAAAGACAAAGCTCCTTCTGCCTGCATCATTGGCAAGCACACAGGTTGGACCAGCAGCTTAGCCATGCCATTGGTCCAAACTGTCAATTATCAGGAGTGCTCCACCCCCAGGGAGCCGGGAGGGAGAGGAGCTGCGCGCTAATGATGATACAAGATGAGAACAACCTACAACTCTTGCTCAGAGCGCAGCTCGAAAGTCCGTGCCTCATTTTTTTCTGGTAGACAAGTGCCATGGCCGTGACCACGTGATGCCTCTCCCTCAGTTATGCCAGGTGGGGCCATAACTATCTTAAAGGACTTGCCTTTTCTTGCTTATGAGACTCCTATAGCTAAACTGTAAAATATTTTCATACAAGAATGCATGAACACTTTAGGAGCCACTTAGACTCGACCATTAATTTTATTGGCCAGTCGACAACATTAGGTGCCAGATATTTATTTCTAGGCATTTGGGGAATTGTAACAATATGTTATGTTTGATGTGTTTTTTGTAGTCTGTTTTAGTTCTCGCCATCACTTTTCATTCCCATTTTTTATATTGTCTTTTTCAGATGATGATCATTATTTAAGTGAAGTGTTGTTTTGTCAGCCCAGCAATCCGTCTTTGGGGCTCCTGAAGATGTTTGATGGAGATCAGATGTTCGGTTACAACTTTGATAATAACTCCATCTCTCCTTGGATGAATGACTTTGACAACTGGCGTGACCAGGCTTTCCCCAACCCTTCAAATATCTCCTTCCTTGCTGATCTATGTAACCGGTTTAGACAAGACTTGACCGAAGCCCTTATAGATATCACTCCTGAAGCCAGAGGTCAGATATTAATGGGGTCTTCCACATTTGTAAATTAATAACGATTGTTAAAAGACAGTTTACAGGGTCCCAAGGGAGCATTTCATGTGTTCTGAAGATAGTTCCTTTGACTTCAGTTTAAAAAAAATAAGCCTATGTGTAGTGTTTTTATATCACTTAACTATTTTATGTATAAAATCTACATGAAAGGTAAATTTAAAGTTTATTGTGTATAGACCTGGGGGTGGGGAACTCAAAATGAAAAAATCTAGACTAACGTCAATCCTCCACACTAGCTTCTGGTCCCCCTTTGGTCTTGTAGCATAGATGACAGTGCGGCCTACACAATTCTGCCCAATGGGACCAAGTAGAGGTGTTCTATTTCTAAATCTCAACCCTGGGCCCATTCATACTATGTTTTAAAGTAGGAGAAATCAACTTTATAATGCAAATCATTAATAATCTAGTCCCGATAATGAGTTATCACCTGTATTATACTCCAGAGCAGCATTCACACCAGGCTTCAAGGATGACCTTACGGGATTTTAAAAGTGAACGAGAGTAAGGAAGTCTTTAGAAGCAAGGGATTGTACTGCTTCTTCATTTTAAATTACACAGTGACCTTTTCTCCTTCTGCTAGGTGGTACACTTGTGAGTGTTTTCACTGCACATCCTCTCCAAATGGGCAAACAGAACACGTTGATCTGTGAAATTGATGACGTCTATCCCCCGGCTCTCACCATCACCTGGAGGAAAAATGGCAAAAATCTAACCACAACATCGTTACCCTCAAATAAATATCTGGTGATGAATGACCTGTCCTTCCAGGCGTTCTCCTACCTCAATGTCACTCCCTACCAGGGTGATGGCTTCTCATGTGAAGTGCAAGTGGCAGGGGATAATAGAACTATTATAGCATTCTGGGGTAAGTACCTCACTGTCATGTGTGAATAGATTCTAAACCTAATGGCTTTATTTGTATAGACAGAGGGATTCAGACATGCTCTAGATTGACTTACTTAACTGCCTTTCTGATTGTCATTGATCAAGTTAACGTTGAAGGGTTGGCTGGACAATTATTTTTATGTCTCTGGGTAGCATAAAATACAAAAGAAGCAAAACTTATTCCCACTGATCCCTTGCTACTCTACTTCTGTTCTCATGATCTTTGGGTCGCCCGCTGGTCTCTGCTTCCTGGTCCCATCTCAATACCCAGGAAAGACCATGTAGCTATTCACTGGCCTCAGTAGTGACCCGCCTCAACCAGTGACTGAAGAAACAGAGACCAGAGGACAACCCAATCAGCCGATCACAGAGGTGACCCACCTCAGGACGTAATCACTGACCAAAGTGATGACCCGCCTCAACCAGTGATTAAAGAAGCATAAACCAGAAGGGTACCTAATCAGCTGATCACAAAGGTGACCCACCTCTGGAAGTGGACACTGGCCTCAGTAGTGACCCTCCTCAACCAGTGATTGAAGAAGCAGAAACCAGAAGGGTAGTCAATTAGCTGACCACAGAGATGGCTCGTCTTAGCCAGTGACTAAAGGAGAGACCAGAGCGGAACCCAATTAGCCAATCACAGAGATGACCCACCTCAGGAGGTAGTCACTGACCACAGAGATGATCCGTCTCAGTCAATTATTGAAGAAGCAGAAACCAGAGGGGAACCCAATTAGCTGATCACAGAGGTGACCCACCTCAGGAGGTAGTCACTGACCACAGAGATGACCCGCCTTAACCAATGACTGAAGAAGCAGAAACCAGAAGGGTACTGAATTAGCTGACCACAGAGATGGCCTGTCTTAGCCAGTGACTAAAGGAGAGACCAGAGCGGAACCCAATTATACAATCACAGAGATGACCCACCTCAGGAGGTAGTCACTGACCACAGAGATGACCCGTCTCAGTCAATTATTGAAGAAGCAGAAACCAGAGGGGAACCCAATTAGCTGATCCCAGAGGTGACCCACCTCAGGAGGTAGTCACTGACCACAAAGATGACCAGCCTCAACCAGTGGCTGAAGAATTAGAAACCAGAAGGGTACACAATTAAGTGGCCATCACGGTGACTTGCCTACGGCAGTTGAGGAAACAGAGACCGACAGTTAACCTGAGGAGGTAAAAACTGACCACCAGAGGTGACCCGCCCCATCCAGCGATTAAAAATGCAGAGAACCCAATTAGATGATCACTGGTCACAGCAGAGCCGCACTTCAGCCCATGATTGAAGAAGCCAAGTCCAGCGAGGGAATCCAATGATCATCAGTAATTTAGTGCTACTGATAGGCAATTTCTCCTTTAACATGTGTATGATATCCAAATATACTAAACCGTTGGGGGGGATTAGTGGTGCTAACTCTGCTGCATGCTGATTAGCAGGATATTTGCTTTAGGGTAAGTTCACATAGTGCGTTTTTCGCGGCGTTTTTGCGCAGTTTTCGGGTGCGTTTTTGCTCAGAAAACTGCATGATTTTGCTTCCCCAGCAAAGTCTATGAGTTTTCATTTTTGCTGTCTGCACACAGCGTTTTTTTTCAGCTGCGTTTTTGTGGTGCCACAAAAACGCAGCATGTCAATTATTCCCGCGTTTTTCACTGCACTTTTCATCCATTGAGTGCAATGGGATGTTGAAAGACGCAATGAGAAACGCAAATAGCTGCGTTTTGGTGCGTTTCTAAGACCAAAAATGCAGCTATAAACGCAGGAGGTGGGTAGTAAAGTGACATGTACAGGAAGAGGATTCCTTCTGTCAGTAAACACAGAAGCGTGAATCCTCCCGGTACCGTCACCGCCGCTTCCACCTCCAGTCCTGTGCATGTCAGCTGCCGTGCGGCGCCATGTCTGGGTGGGAGGTGGAAGCGGCTGCTAAATCAAAAGTGAACAGTAGAAAAAAAAAAAAGTTTTACTCACCTGTCTGCAGCCTCCCGGTGCCATGCTCCTCTCACGGTATCGCCGCTCCGGCTGTGTGCAGACGGCTGGGACACCT
This sequence comes from Anomaloglossus baeobatrachus, assembly GCF_048569485.1. Lineage (NCBI taxonomy): Eukaryota > Metazoa > Chordata > Amphibia > Anura > Aromobatidae > Anomaloglossus > Anomaloglossus baeobatrachus. The sequence continues at coordinate 21,005,459 of NC_134361.1, forward strand.
CCGATAGATGCAGGACCTGGCGATGGATCACCTGATGCAGTCACCTGACGCATCAGGTGATCGTAAGTATCGCGGTGACGCGGGCGCCCGGCCGGTTTAAGCTATCAGCGGATGCGTCAGGAGACTTCATCCCTGATTACCGGCAGCTGCTGCAGCGATCGGACAGGATCAGACTCCCGCCCCATCGCTCCAGGAGCTGCCGGTAATCAGCACATAAGTGAGTATTTTTTTTTTTTTTTGCACCGATGCATCTGCTGATTGTATAAACGGCTTTTATACAATCAGCTGATGTGTGATGGGATTCAGCCCCTAGAACTTGACACATCATCTGATCGCTTTGCCTTCCAGCAAACCGATCAGATGATATTGGATCCGGATTGGACGGCGCGGGACCCTTGACCCAGGATTACTGTGGAGAGGGGTTCTTTATTTCAATAAAGATGGAGTCACTAATTGTGTTGTGTTTTATTTCTAATAAAAATATTTTTCTGTGTGTTGTGTTTTTTTTTATCTTTACTAGAAATTCATGGTGGCCATGTCTAATATTGGCGTGACACCATGAATTTCGGGCTTAGGGACAGCTATACAGCTAGCCCTAACCCCATTATTACCCAGCGAGCCACCCGGCATCAGGGCAGCTGGAAGAGTTGGATACAGCGCCAGAAGATGGCGCTTCTATGAAAGCTCCATTTTCTGGGGTGGCTGCGGGACTGCAATTCACAGCGGGGGTGCCCAGAAAGCATGGGCACCCTGCACTGTGGATTCCAATCCCCAGCTGCCTAGTTGTACCCGGCTGGACTCAAAAATTGGGCGAAGCTCACGTCATTTTTTTTTTTAAATTATTTCATGAAATTCATGAAATAATTAAAAAAAAAAGGGCTTCCCTATATTTTTGGTTCCCAGCCGGGTACAAATAGGCAGCTGGGGGTTGGGGGCAGCCGGTACCTGCCTGCTGTACCCGGCTAGCATACAAAAATATGGCGAAGCCCATGTCATTTTTTTTGTTTGGGGGGGGCAAAGAAATCCTGCATACAGTCCTGGAAGGAGGATGCTGAGCCTTGTAGTTCGACAGCTGCTGTCTGCTCTCCTGCATACACTATTGGATGGAAGATGCTGAGCCTTGTAGTTCGACAGCTGCTGTCTGCTCTCCTGCATACACTATTGGATGGAGGATGCTGAGCCTTGTAGGTCTGCTCCCCCTGACTCTCCCTCATGCATACAGTCCTGGATGGAGCATGCTGAGCCTTGTAGTTCTGCAGCTGCTGTCTGCTCTCCTGCATACACTATTGGATGGAGTATGCTGAGCCTTGTAGTTCTGCAGCTGCCTGCTCTTCTGCATACACTAGTGGAGAATGAAGAACACATTGAAGAAGGAAATGACATCAGACCTTTTTTTTTTGTTCACTGATAAAAAACGCATAAAGACGCAGTGAGCAAAAACGCAGCAAAACGCAGCAAAAAACGCACCAAATCACGGCAAAACGCGTGCGTTTTTGCTGCGTTTTTTTGCCGCGGGTGCGTTTTTGTGCGGTTTTTGCCGCAAAAAACGCACAAAAACGCAGCGTCAAAAAACGCAGTGTGTGAACCTAGCCTTAGTGTGACTCTCCTTGCCTATTTACAATTGGATGGGGTCTTGAAAATACCATCCACACAAAGCAACATTTTTCAGAGTGAAAATACTAATATGATATGGATTTTCAGATCAATTCAGTGGAATTTCACTGCAGATTTTACCTCTTATGTAGAGGAGTGAAGTCTGCCCTATGTGAGCTGTGAAATATACCCACAGTGAAAACATGCCTCATACACAAAAAAAGCCCAAAATTGTGCCGAAAAATGTTCTCTACCTTTTTTTGTATGAATTTAAAAAAATTAAATTAAAAATTAGCCAGAAAAATCCACTTAAATTCTGAAAAAATTATAATTGGATTACTCCTGCAGTGACTGTGGAGAGGGTGAAACTTTTGATCATACTTTGTGGAGTTGTCTTTTAGGCAATTCTCTAGAAAATTATTCTCTTTTAACTCCTCTTAACTCAAATGACTGGCTCTGCTCATATTAGTCATCTCATCAGGCCAGAGTCTCATGAATGTATTATATGATATGTGTAGCCTTCCGTTGTCCTCAACCTTTTCTTCACAGCTATGACTTGCAGTGAAGCAGTAAAATGCAGAGAATTCCTATCACCCATGGCCAAGCAGTGTTAAATATAAATCACAAGAATGTAAGATTGTATTTAAGAAGTGAAGGATACAAATTAAGTGTGTGTATTACTTAGAGAAAACCTGTCACTTGCTCAAAAAAAAGTGTTGAATGCCTTGTAAAAATCCCTGAACTCCCCCGATTCTGCTACATTTTTCGATTTTGTGCTGCGTCGCTCCATTGCAGAGATATTCACATTTGTTGCTCTGCAGCGCAGTATGTGAAATCTCTGCTTATAAATCAACTGGGCGTTTCTTCAGAGCTCTCACCACTACCTCCCAGATGTTGCCAATCACAGTCGATTTAGCTGTCTATCAGTCTCAGACACTGAAAAAGCTAGGATTGACAGTGGGAGGAGTAAAAGTGCACACCCCCAGAGAAAAGACGCCCAATTGCACTACAAGCAGAGATTTCACATACTGCTCTCCAAAGCAACAAATGTGAATATCTCAGCAATAAAGCGACGCAGCGCAAAAAGGAAAAGAGTGGCAGAATCGGGAGCTTAGGGAGTTTTATAAGGCTCTTTACTCTAATTTTTGGAGAAGCTGACAGGTATTGTTTAACTAGAACAATGGCTGCCAGACACCTTTTAGAACTGCTGCTTTTCTCCCACAAAAAATGCCGGATCCAGATAATTGGTTTACCCTTGGTGAACTATTGAATCATTAATGGATCTGATTGTATAAAGACGCAATATACCAATAAATATTGTTTAGAAATGTTTTATATTTTTACGGAACCAAGTTTATTTTCATAGGACGGTGATAAGTTCTGCTTTCTGTATTTCTAGTTCTTCGACCTCAGACGTCTTTCATATATTCACTACATAGATGTTTAACTTAAATGCACGGTTTTATGTTCGGACACAGCTGGCGGCCACATCTCAATCCTTCCTGTCTTTCAGTTCCTCAGTATCCAGTCCCGTCTGATCTGATGGAGAACGTCCTGTGCGGTTTAGCTTTCGTTCTCGGCATCATCTTCCTCCTTGCGGGTTTCGTGTTCTTCTATTTAGCTAAGAGGTTGCACAACACTGGTAAGCCGGGGGCTTCCTGCTCCATTACTGCACTCCAGAACGTTTACTTGTCCCCATATGAGGGTTATAATCGCTTATATTTAATCAAGGATCATTTTGCCGGTGGTTTTTGTCAGCAAACATTTTAGAAAACCAGGATTTGTGTGAATTTGGTGACACTGTATAGGTTGGTGCATGGACAGTAAAACTGGAAAAGTTGCAAAACATTAGAAAATAAATGAAAAACTGCTTTTGTCATATTTTAACTAGAATCATGGATGCAGTTTTTATGGCAGTTTTTGGTACAGTGTTAGGCCTCTGTCACACATTCGTGCCTCCGGTATGTGTTTGACAGTTTTCTCACATACCGGAGACACGGGCACACGTTGACATATGTTTTCCTATAGTTTCGGGCACACGTAGGTATTTTTGCACGGAACGTGTGTCCGTTCCGTACTCACGTGTGCTCGTGTTCTCCATACGCCGACATATCCGTTTTTCTCCGGCATCACAGGTGTCACACGGAACGCAAACGTGTCACACATAACACACGGACCACATGGATGTGTTCCATGTGACACACACCGGAGGAAAGACATGTGTCTTTAAAAAATAACAAATCTTTACTCACCTTCTCCAGCCCTCCTGTCTCTGCCGCTGCTGTTACTTGCTGCCAAACGCCGCTCATTATGCTCATTTAATATTCACTTCACTGCGGCCGGAAGCAGCAGCAGCGAGGAGTCGGCAGGATCGGAGACCGAAGATCAGCACCACGGACAGCGACGCCAGGGACAGGTGAGCAGAAAGTTCCTGTTCTCCGTGTGTTATCACAGATAACACACGGAGAACACACGTAGCCCATACACACAGCTCACCGAGGACAATCCGCATGTTTGACATGTTCGTGAAACACGTGCGTGATTTTCACGGGTGTGTGACAGAGGCCTTAGGCTATGTCCGCACTTTGCGTCATCGTAGTTGCAGTTCTAAACGCATCCTCTGGCAGTAATAGCTTTTGCCAAAGTTGCTTTTGACCACAAAATCGTGGTAAATATGCGTGCGTTTTTACCGCGTTTTTAGCGCTTTTTACCTGCGTTTCCATTGCTTAAAGTCAGATGTGTTTGATTACAAAGACACTACTAAATAAAGTTTTGACATACAAACACTATGAAAAAAGGGGAAAAAATGAAAAAAATATAATTATTTAAATCATAACGAAAATAGTTATATTTAATATAATTATAGCGGTTTTATACTATTTATCGCTATAATTCCAATAAATTAATATTTTTCATTATTTTAATTGTCGGACTATGTGTGTGTGTAAAGGGACATATAATTCCATTATTTTGATGTCAGAAACGCATGTTTTCTGCAGCTAAAAAGCAGGTAAAACGCTGGAATTTTGATGTTTGTTGCTTTTTACAACTTCTCATTGACTTCAAGTTTAGCGAAACGCTGCAGAAATGGCAAAAACAATTGACATGCTGCTTCTTTGAACGCAGAGGTTTACCCAAAATTATGCAACTTAAACGCAGCATTTTGAACTGCAAAGTGCGCACAAGAAAGCCACTTTTCCCATAGACTTTGCTGGAAAATCAAAACGCATGCATTTTGGCATGAAAACGCTGCAGTTCAAAACGCTGCAGAAAAGCAGCTGAAAACGCAAAGTGCGGACACAGCCTTAGTGCTATATTTTAAAGCCAAAATTTGCAATAGATTAAAAAAAATGGAAATGTATAAGGGAAGGACATAAACGTCTCCGAAAAAAGAAGGCCTATATCTGAGAGTAACATGATGTGGAGGCTCAGACCTGGACCAGCTGCTTGTTGTTGATAAAAGATTTATTTTATTGAAACAACAGGAGATTATCACTAGAGCATTAGTGGTCTCCTGCCCTGTATAACCCCGCCCCACCAGTGATAGGCAGCTTTCTTCCTATGCACAGTGTATTCAGAAAGCTGTCAATCAGTGGTGAGGATTGGGTTATACAGAGCTTAACACTCAGAGAACTGCTAGAGCTGCAGCAGAGAAAACAGGGATTTTATCAAAACTGCAGGAAGCAGTTGAATAAATTACTCATCACCGTAATCAAGGTCTCTGCCCCTGCATCCTACAGCTTAGATTTTGTAACAACAACACCAAAACTACAATCAAAAAAGTGGGGAATTTAGACCACTTAGCATGAGACACAACCAACATATGCAACCGCATATAACAATTGAATATTTATTAGATACTTAAAATTGTTAAAATATCAAACATACAAAGGATGTCTCCAAAAAACAAATCCCCTCAAAGGGTAGATATTATATTGGGAACACCTAGTCAGACAACTCCCCGTATAGTGTAAATAGTAACAACCAGTGATTACAATTGGACCATTCAAAATACAAGTAGTACAGGTATTAAGCAAAATGACAAAGTACCAACACAAGTGTGCTTAAGACAAATCCAAAAGAAGTCACATAATAAGTATATAGCTTTACAAGAAAGATCCTATGGTAACCCGCAGTATACCTATAAGGGAGTCGGCAAACAACTGTAATGGTGTCCCACACACCCAACGAACGTTTCGCATTAACGATGCTTCTTCTAATGCGAAACGTCCGTTGGGTGGGTGACTCCTGGAAGAATCATCGCTAATGCCAAACGTGTGTTGGTTGTGTAGGACGCCATTACCGTTGTTTGCTGACTCCCTTATAGGTATACTGTGGGTTACCATAGGACCTTTTTTGTAAAGCTATATGCTTAATATTTTACTTCTTTTGGATTTCTCTTAAGCACACTTGTGTTGGTACTTTGTCATTTTGCTTAATACCTGTACTACTTGTATTTTGAATGGTCCAGTTGTAATGACTGGTTGTAACTATTTACACTATGCGGGGAGTTGTCTGACTAGGTGTTCCCAATATAATATCTACCCTTTGAGGGGATCTGTTTTTTGGATACATAATTTGTATGTTTGATATTTTAACAAAATTCAATTGTTATATGCGGTTGCATATGTTGGTTGTGTCTCAGCTTAGATTTTGTGTTTTAGTGTATATACATGTAACACTGTATGTTTCCTGTATGATTTATATGATTTTGTTGTAAGACTGTTGTACTGAAAAAAAAACCCAAAAATATTAATCATTCACAATAAAATTGTTCTTTTGTTCCCTCCAGATTGAATTAATGATTACATGGGACACTCCTAATCCTAAAGAGACCGCAGTGCCTTGACTACTCTGGACCAAAGCGTTCCTCGTCCTCATCCTCATCCTGCGCCTCGATCTCCAGATCTCTAATTTTCCATGGCAGCATCACGTCATCTAGCATGACGCCACTAGAAGCCCTCATGAAAGTATCTGAGAAGTGATTTAGGACTAATGTCCTTCCCAGATCGGCTGCTCATCGTGCCCGATAATGCTGGAGCCTTTCTGGACTCGTTTAGTTTCAATGGCTTCATTATTCAAATCTGAATTTTTTTATTGGGTTTTTCACACCGAGGTCTTCAGAAATATTTGCCTTTTTATTGTTTTTTAAGCAAAGGCAAATGTAGATCCGGCAGAAAGGAGAAGACGACGTCCAAACTTTATATTTCTTATTCCTGTATTTATACATGGAAAAATCTGTAAATATGAAAGTGTAAATTGAATGGTCATTATGACCGGTTATTATGTAAAATCAATGCTGAGTGGGATGATTGCTTTATATGCAGTGACACTTATGTGCACGTTTTAATAAATGTTCACGACTGCCTGTGACTGTTTTCTTTAGTCTTTAAAGTCCATACTATAAAGCTTATTGAACCCCATAAGAACCAAGCACTGTACAATTACAACCACTGGATCCTTGACCTTAACTCTTGATCTTCTGCAATCTAGCAGTAGCACATCCAATGGTCATGAGTGTGCCCCGCTCTGGGGAGACCTTATTGTTTGCAGGAGTACAACTTATATTTGAGGGAATCTACTTTCTTTTAGTACTGTAGGGGTTAAAGACTCTTTCCTATTTGGCTGTTCTTTGTTGCCTTAATGTCAGGTGCAGCTCTTTTGTGACCACTCCTCTTTGCTATAAGAAGGCACTTGTCTTACCATCTGACATTGGTTATATATTCTCATTCTATACTAACCACTTTTGAAGGAGCCTCTTATTGTGAATATGTTTTCCAGTTTGGGGCTCCCTCTTGTGGTCAGTGCTGGCGGTGCAGTTGATTTGTGGAATGAAAGCCACACACCTGTACAGGACTGGCAATCAGACATTTCAGATTGGACTATATAACTGAGCAGTTTTCTCCTGTTATTTGCCGGTGCTCAATGGATATCCTGTGTGTTAAGGACATTCTGAATCCAGCCTTGCTCACTACCAGAACTCCTCTCAGATAAGTGGTCTTGTGCCCCTGCTTATTGTTTCCACTTTTTTGTTATATTTTCTGCTTTGCTACTATGCTTGATTCCTATTTTGTCTGTGTGGAGTTCTTGGTGGAGTTGGATCATTACCTACTGGGAGTGTCTGTATACTTAGCTCCATGATTCAAGGTATTGTGTTTGTCATGCTTGGTATTAATTTAGTCCCTCATCTATATTAGTGTTTTTGGATCCCAGTAACATCTGCGTGCTGATTAGTGTGGTAGAGGCCGTGTGGCCTCAGGGTTTTTCCATATCAGGCGTGCTGGTATTTATTAGGGTTTTTACAGCTGCAGACAGTGCTCCTTACTATCCTTTCCTATAAAGATAGTTGTGGCCTCACCTTTGCTGAATCTGTTTTTCTAGTTTAGTATTGTGTTTTCCTATATCACCGTAGTCTTTACATGTGGGGGGCTATCTATATCTTTGGGGATTGCTCCGAGGCAAATTAGCTTTCTTACATCTCTATCTGTAAGAATATTTAGTTCTCCAGCTGTGTCAAGACGACTAGGTCATCATAGGCCCACGGCTACTTCTAGTTATGTATCAGGATTAGGTCTGCAGTCCGTTAAGGTTCCAGCCACTCTGTTACCTTTTGGTTTCCGCATTTTTTCCTCCTCGGTCCCTGAATCATAACACTCTCTGGAAGAAGCTGTAGAGTTGTGACTATTGCAGCAATGGTGTTTAGCTGCATTGGAAGAGCATGAAGTGTTTTCCCTTTTGTGTCTATTTTATTTCTGTTTGTCTCCCTCACCTTCTGTTGTATTATTGCAGAAGTAACACTGGTTATATATTCTCATTCTATACTGACCACTTTGGAAGGAGCCTGTCTCTGGTAGAAACTGAAGAGTCGTGATTATTGCAGCGGTGGTGTTTAGCTGCATTGCTAGAGCTTGAAGTGTTCTTCTTTTTGTGTCAATTTTCCCTCTGTCTGTCTCCTTTACCTTATGTTGTATTATTGCAGTGGTGAGACTAGAGTTCTCACCGGCCTTCTCACTAGCCAGGGTGAGTTTCGGGCGAGCGACGGCCTATGCAAGTGATGGAGACAGGGGGAAGGACTCATATATGGATGTTAGGGAGCATAGGGTCCAGACTGATGTGAGTTGCAGAAGGTGTCCCCTCTCCCTATCACCAGGGGCTTGCTTCTTTACCATTTCCGTTGTTACCCTTGTGTTATGCTGCACACTGAGCGTCTGTACACTTCAACGTGACATGCAGTCCACAGCTGTCCAGCACATCATGGGGCTGTTTTCTTCTGTAACTGGGACAAGTATAGATTCCCCAATTACATTGGAAAAAAATGTACAATAATGTAAAAAATATATTCTTCATTTGTAATATCAAATAGCAATAAAAAAAAGATAAAAGCCACAAAGTAGAAGCAGGACTGGCCCTGGATAAAATATGTAACATGCAGAAAAGACCTTGTCTACTCCGGTAGATGAAATATCGCTCAGTAATGTGGACAAGCCATGTGTCGAGGCTTTTAGAAGGGTCAGACATTGACTTATGCTTTAGCTGCCTCCAGTAGGTGGCACTAGGGAGACCGCTTATTTCTTCCTGGAGGAGAACTCATTTACATAGCCTTTTCCCAGAGATCAATGTACTTGAAATGCAAGTGGAGTGGATATTTTCCAATGATACAGACTTGATTACTGTGTATATAAGCATCAGACTATTGTGGGAAGCAGTTTTTACTTAAAAGAGTTATTCAAGTTACTATTAGTGGTTAAATTTGCAAAGTGCTTGTAAAAAAAAAACAATTATGGAATTTACTTTTTATTAGGAATCCTATCCAATGTCAAGAACAAGGAAATTATAAATTATGCTGTTTACTGCTTGTTGCTTAGGTTACCGACCACCTCTGTAGTATTCCAGCAGTGCTCAGTCTCCAAGGCAACAAGCACAGCTTGTAAGCGCTGCTGGATCCAGCCAGCTTCAATGTCTCTCTATAAAGCAATACTTTCTCTGCTTGCGGCACCAGACAGCGCACACACAGATTGTGACGGCAGCTCAAACAGGTCACTGGTCTGAACTGTCAATCAATCAGGAGCTGTGCGCTCCTCACAATAAGAAGAGACAATCCCTTTAATTATGAAGACCATAATTAAAAGTATTATTCCCATCTTCATAGATGAATATTATTGGATAGTGCTTGTTACTTTTGCAATTTACTACTTGTTAAAATTTTCAGTCGATCTTGAGATATTAACACTTTTCTTATATTTACAATCCGTTGCCTAGGAGACCGACCACCACTGCTGTCTATCTTGTGCTCACTGCATTGAAGCTGACTGGGATTAGGAGGTAACAGTGTGCTCCAGTGATCCTGGCCGCTTCAAAACAGGGCTTGTAAGCACGGTGTATGCTCTACTGTCTAGAAGCGGTGGTCGGTCTCCATGGCAACAGAACGTAAGCAAAAGAAAAGTGTTAATAGCTCAAGAACAGCTGAAAATTTTAATAAGAAGTAAATTGCAAACTTGATTATATTTACAAGCATATCCGACAATATTTATAAAAGAAGATAGGAATAGCCATTGCTTTCTAAAACCCCTAGTCTAAAATTTAATGTCAATTCTTTATACTGTACTACTAGATTGTTATAAGGAAGTTGTTGTTCAGGTCCGACAATAAGATGAAGTGGGTGGAAGCATCTTATTAAGAAGTGAGCTAAACACACAGTAAAGGGAAGTCCACAAAGTTTACGGGGATTTCCACTACTAACCGTCCTAAACATAAACCACTTGTCAGACATGCACATAATGAAAGATAAATATAATTAAAATTATATAAAAATACAGAATATTATTTTAGAATAATCCTGCAATATGCCAGTCACAGCTGGAAAGAAAAAATGATGTATGGATGATAGGATCAAGTCTTGGTGTAAATGAGAAGGGTTTTGTTTTTTGTTTTTTTTAACCTTCTTTTTATTAGTTTTTAATAACAAAAACAGATAATCAATAATCATATAATACAATACATTATGATTATGTTAAACTACAAAATTACAGATAATGTATCTCCTCGAATCCCAACCCCCCTCCCGACCTCCCCCCACCCCACCTCTGTGTGTACTCTCTCCAAACCCAGATCTTTATGGTATTGGGTTATGCCCTCCAATGACCTCCCGCAGGTACCATGAGGTATTTTCAAATTAAATGAGAAGTTTTTAGGCTGTTTTGTTACTCTCCTGCCCCTTTTCCGGTTGTTTTGTTACTCCCCTGCCTCGCTTCTCCTCTTCAGCCGGGCCAGTCTCTTCTCCTGCAGGACGGTTGCTTCAGCATCCTGAAGCACTTCTATATCATAATCCATTCACTTCATTTAAACGCCACTCAGGCTGTGGGTGGGTGGTTTTTTATATTTTTAATTGAATCAATGGGGCAATTTTGTGCTGAGAACGCCCTCAGAATTGACACTAACAAAACATTCTGTTTGCCTACAGCTGTCATTTTTCTCCAACTTCCATTACAAAAAAAACTATTTCCAGTTTTTCAGCACAATCAAAAAAGTCTCCAGGGAGAAAAAGAGACGCTGCTGGAATACATGTGCCCCATATGCAGAAAAAAGCTAAAATAAAACTAGAAAAGAGGTAAAAAAATAAGTCTTATTTGTAGATTTTGTTTTTTACACTCGTCTTTTATCATTTTTTCCCCATACAGAAAGTGTAAGTAAATATTTAAAAAAACAACTAAAAGATCAAAACATGCCATTCCCTGAGAATGGTGATCTAGAAATCTGTTTCCATCTGATTCCAAACCCGAAGAAACACCTCAAGGTACCAAATTTCACACCATTTCTGATGCCATGGCTGCTACGGATGGATGCCTGGTTGGAGGCACAACTGAAATCCTTCTTTTTACGAGGCTAAAGCCTGCTTTACACGTGTCAATTTCGCATACGATATCGTATGCGATGTGACACGCCCCAATCGTATGTGCAACACGTTCAATTTGTTGACCGTGTTGCACAAACGATTATTTGCTGTCACACGCACTTACCCTTCCAATACGACCTCGATGTGGGCAGCGATCATCCACTTCCTGGAGTGGGAGGGACATTCGGCGTCACAGCGACGTCACACGACAGCCGGCCAATAGAAGCAGAGGGGCGGAGCTGAGCGGGACGTAAACATCCCGCCCACCTCCTTCCTTCCGCAGAGCCGGCGGGAGCCGCAGGACGCAGGTAAGATCTGTTCATCGTTCCCGGGGTGTCACACACTGCGATGTGTTCTGCCTTGGGAACATTGAACAACCCGACGTTCAATTTTTAGTAATTGAACGACGTGCATGCGATGAACGTTTTAACATTCACTCGCAATCGCACGTAGCTGTCACACACTACAATATAACTTATGATGCCGGATGTGCGTCACTTACGACGTGACCCCGCGACACATCGTAAGATATATTGTAGCGTGGAAAGCGGGCTTTACAGAATGTGGAATACCGATGTAAGGAGTGTGTTGTCATCATGTGGAATAAATGTAAAGTTTCATCATCCTATCTCGTTTCTTTCTGGATAAAGCCAAAGACTAATCAGCAGCCCCTCATATCACCATCTTTTCAGTTAGCCTTTAAAAGGTATCAACCACTGAGGACTCTCAGTTCTTTAAAACATGTTTTTGGCCTCACTTTATTTTTTTTAGCTGAAATTAGCAAAACATGATTTTATAAAGCTTGTATATAGCTGACATATTGCAAGTAAAAAAACGTCCATCTCACCACCATGTCCATCCATCCTCAGTATGGAGTCGCGGATCCAGCCTCGCCATGGATTCCAAACAAATAAAGATAATTTGAGAATCCAGCTCAAAACATACGAGGTTTCTTTATTTATACAAAGTGCATAATAACAGCAAACATCACATCAACATGTTTCAAGTGCAAGTCGGTTTCAGAAGTCCATGTTTTAGGTACGTGTGACATCCGTTTTCACACGGACCATGTGACCTCTCATGACCCCGCACGCACACACCGGAGACATGTCCGTTTTTTCTCCGGCAGCACGGGTGTCACACGGATTGCACACTGATGTGACACGTACTGGAGGAAACATGTGTCTTTGAAATAAAAGATTTTCTATATTTACTTGTATCCAGCGATGCTTTCTCCGGCTCTGCTGCCTCCTGCTCCTGACCCCTGCTCATTATACTCACTGAATATTCAGTGCCTGTGGAGCTGCAATCCGGAGTATCTCGGGGACTTCAGTGCCGGAGGGACCGCATCGCTGGGTGAGTATACAGCAGAGTGTATGTGTGTGTGTGTGTGTGTGTGTGTGTGTGTGTGTGTGCGTGTGCGTGTGTGTAGTGAGAGCCTGAAAGCCGGAGTATCACGGGGACAGCATCGGGGACTCATCACAGTTCCCAATTAACTCTGATGAACCCGTAAGGCTGTAGCGCGGGTGTCGCGGGGGTCATAAGGATGTCATAAGAGTTAATTGGGAACTCCAATGCCCTCCTGGATTATACTGTGCTTGCAGAATACTCATCTGTCCCCGCGATGCTGTCCTCGGCGGTGCTGTACCCAATTCTGTCCCCGAAGCTGTCCTCAGCGGTGCTGTACCTATGCGCTGTCTCAGTGATTCTCCGGCTTCCAGGTCCTGAGTGCGGTGAATAATCGATCAATATAATGAGCGGGGGTCAGGAGCGGGAGACAGCAGAGCCGAAGACAGCAGGTAAATATGGAAAATCTTTTTATTTCACAGACCCGTGTTTTCTCCGGTACCTGTCACACATATGCAAACACGGATGTCACACGCCTGACACTCGTATGACACACGTATGACCATAACCATGCGTGTGACTTGTACCTGATTAAACACAGACGTCTGAAACCGGCCTTAGTCACTCTTGAGTTGGATTCTCACATTATCTATATAGCTGACATATAACAAGTAATACTACATATTGTAGGTTATAATAGCTCTATTGATTATTTTATTTCTCAATGGCATGTTTGGGGAAAAGAAAAGTAACAAAATGCACCAAAAGTAAAGAAAAGAACACAAACAAATTCAGTTTACTTCTCATACTTTCCTTAGCCAACATCTTGCTGTTTATTTCTGCTTTAAAAAGTGACAGAAAACTCCATGAAAAATTAAATAATTAATTTAAAAAAATGCACTGTTTGACACACCCACACAGGAGCAATTCATCACAGCTTTTTCACTAGAATTCTGGTATAAAATCTTTGAAAAGTTTAAGACCTTTTGGTAAACTTCGAGTTGCACCAAAATTTGGAGACTTTTGGGATTTTCTCACCAGTTTCTTTTTCCTCTGCTGAAATAGGAAAATCTGGGAGGCAGCAGGAGCGAGACGACACCTGACGAGCAGTGATGTTCTGTGCGCCAGAAATCTCAGATCTCAGCCTAGGACCTGCCTGGAGTGATATTTCTGGTGTGATGGCCGGTGGGACCTCTTCATGAATCAGGAGCGTCTGACTCCACCACGGCCCCTCATCAAGATCAGCGAGAAAATCCCCGGTCCTGATGAATCAGGGTCACAGTGTGCCGGGAGCATTTTTTGGCATTGTAGAAAAAAACACTATGAATTTCAGGCATTTTTAAAAATATATATCTATTTCCTCCGCTCTCTCTCTCTCTCCCTCCTCCCCCCCCCCCCCCCCCCTGGATCCCGTTCCCCATTGATTTGTATGGCCGCGGATCCGGATCGGATCCGGACTTTGGCGGCAACCCGATCCGGATCCGCCGGACCCAGATTATGACCGATCCGCTCAACTCTAATGCTTTGGAAAAATTTAATAAAAAATTCAGTTATAAAAAAAAATAATGCACAATTGCAACAAAAATGAAAAAAAAACAACAAAAAAGACATAAAGGACCAATACAAACTTCATAACTAACAATGTAAGTTTGTGTAAATATTTTTCTTTCATCCCAGTGTTTTCCAGTAGCGGTGAGCGCGGTCAGATCTGTATAAATCCGCGCCGCGCTTCCTTATTTCCTGCGGTTGCGGATTATGAACGCTCCTTATTAGTTTCACTTTGACTTCCAGTCCTACAAGCTCCCTGCGTCCTGGAAGAAGCGTCTTCCCAGCGACTCGTGATGTCATCTGACTTCTGATCTTCTATTGGCCACACACCATAGAGCAGCCTCCTGTGCTGTGGACTCTCGCTATCACTGACAGATCCTACCGAGCTGCAGAGATGAGAGGGTCGATAGCGGGGCTGCTGCTGGTATACAGCGCCATATCCCTCCCTGCAACAGGTATACGGCGCCTGACACATAACGCTGCATTGTAACTCATATCTGCTTTGTTGGTTGCACAATATTTGACTTATTGTTTTATTATGTAGATACATATTATGACTTTACTATTAATACTATGAGTACGGTAAATATTTCTGTAACATCTACTGCACAACACTGCCCCCTATAGGACACCGTAACAGGAAGAAAATGCTACAATTGTTATTATTTCTCAATGTTTCCTTTGTTCCCGTGCCTGTTTATATAGAGTTTTATGTTGTTTTTTTTTGCAGGTTTCGTCATGCAGGAGATTTCACTTTGCAGCTTTGGAGATGATAAAAATGGAAGCGTCACATTTGGGTATTATTTTGCATTCAATCACCAGTATATAGTGGGATACGACAGCAAGATAAATATGTTTTTGCCTTATCAATCCATCGAGCAAATGATGATGGTCGTGAGACGATTTACTACACAATTCAACACTAATCCTGACATGTTAAATTATGTGAAATCCGAAGAGAAAAGGTGCAAAAACGAAATAAAGACGTTCTGGAACTACACAGTGGAAAGACGCGGTGAGTAATGGACGTCCGGCCGTGGGACATGATAGCGGGATCATGGTGCTACCATACCTGAAGGTTTTTATATGTCCATAGAACTAACTTGAGGCTCCTGGGCCCCAAATCTGTACCGGGGCCCCCATCTACCATGTCCCCTTTATAATCCTGGACATTTACATGTTCAGAAATTCAAACCATGAATGTTCTTCAGTCTAAAACTTGCCAAAGACATAGAATAAATATAATTATCCATGATTAGCCTAAAGTGATTATATCTGTAGAGAGAAATAGGGTAAATGAGAAGCTTTGGAACAAAATATACCGATGTATCCAGGTACTTGTTCACCAGACATTTGTTCTCCTTAGTTGTCCAAATCCTTAAAGGGGGTTTCCACTACAAGGAGAACCCCTCTGATTTCACAATTCCCCCAGGTAAACCAATAAAGCCTATACTCACTGTCTTAGGACAAAACAAGTTAATCAACAGGAAGTGAGTGCAGCACCTGCAGTCACTTCCTGTTGATTGTCCATTTGGTCCGAAGGCAAGGAGAAGGAAGCCGGCGCTGACTGGACGCGGGGCTCGTATGATGTCACAATGTCACAAGAGTCGCTACGTGAGGGGAGTATAGGCTTTATTATTTTACCTGGGGGAAATATGAGGACTCAGAAGGGGCTGACCTAGTAGTAGACAACCCCTTTAAAAAAACCTGTTTTTTCCAGGTTCATTTTTATCCCCAAAAATGTGTCTACAACTACTACACAGGGACAAAGTGAAATTTTTCTAATACTTCACACATAATGTTTATATTATTGTATAACATTTGCAATGGTAACTTCTACAGACACAGATATCACTGATAGAATATGTTCTTTATACCTGAGGTTATATCTACTGTAACACTGACACCATGGTTATTATAATTCTGTCTATATAATTATATTCCCTGAGTACAAAATTATAACTGCTATTGCCCCCATGTACAAGAATATAACTACTATAATACAGCCCCTATGTACAAGAATATAGCTACTATAATACTGCTCCTATATACCAGAATATAACTACTATAATACTGCCCCTATGTACAAGAATATAACTACTATAATACTGCCCCTATGTACAAGAATATAACTACTATAATACTGCTCCTATGTACAAGAATATTACTATAATACTGCCACTATGTACAAGAATATAACTACTGTAATACTGACTTTATGTACAAGAATATAACTACTATAATACTGCTCCTATATACCAGAATATAACTACTATAATACTGCCCCTATGTACAAGAATATAACTACTATAATACTGCCCCTATATACAAGAATATAACTACTATAATACTGCTCCTATATACCAGAATATAACTACTATAATACTGCCCCTATGTACAAGAATATAACTACTATAATACTGCCCTCTATGTACAAGAATATAACTACTATAATACTGTCCTTATGTACAAGAATATAACTACTGTAATACTGACTTTATGTACAAGAATATAGCTACTATAATACTGCTCCTATATACCAGAATATAACTACTATAATACTGCCCCTATGTACAAGAATATAACTACTATAATACTGACTTTATGTACAAGAATATAACTACTAAAATACTGCCCTTATGTACAAGAATATAACTACTATAATACTGACTTTATGTACAAGAATATAACTACTAAAATACTGCCCCTATATACAAGAATATAACTACTATAATACTGCCCTTATGTACAAGAATATAACTACTATAATACTGCCCTTATGTACAAGAATATAACTACTATAATACTGCCCTTATGTACAAGAATATAACTACTATAATACTGCCCCCTATGTACAAGAATATAACTACTATAATACTGCCCTTATGTACAAGAATATAACTACTATAATACTGCCCCCTATGTACAAGAATATAACTACTATAATACTTCCCCCTATGTACAAGAATATAACTACTATAATACTTCCCCTATGTACAGGAATATAACTACTATAATACTGCCCCTATATACAAGAATATAACTACTATAATACTGCCCCCTATGTACAAGAATATAACTGCTAGAATACTGCCCCTATGTACAAGAATATAAAAATTATAATACTGCTCCTATATACAAGAATATAACTACTATAATACTGCTCCCTATGTACAAAACTATAACTACTATAATACTGCCCCTATGAATAGGAATATAACTACTATAATACTGCCTTTATTTCTCTGCAGAGCGGCCGTCTATGGAGGTATTTGTTCCTGATCAGAATGAGGACAATCTCCCGCTCCTAATCTGCTTTGTTTGGGGCTTTTACCCTGATAACATTGCTGTGTACTGGATAAAAAATAATAAGACCGTGGTTAAAACTGAAACTGAGGTCGTGCAAACCGGGGAATGGAGCTACCAGGTGGTTTCCAAACTGGATCTGAGGGACGCTCTTCCCACAGATGACTACACCTGTAAGGTGGAACATCAGAGCTTAGAGGAGCCCATGGCTAAGACTTGGAGTAAGTATGAGGCCAACATCTCGGCACCTCCGGGAGCTCAATGCTGGATCCTCCAGACCTTCTTCTTTATGTGGGAAACAGAGGATCTAGTATTGGATTTTTCTGCATCAACATCTTACATTAATATTTCATTTATGACATTTGATGAAAAACTTGAAGGTTTGAGTAATTTTCCTAATAAAATAGTGGGAAATATTGGGGAAATTTACTAAGCAAAATGCTAGAATTGCACCAAAAAAATTGCGCATGAGCTCCAATTATATATATTATTTACACTTCTTCATTTTAGAGATGGGGGCATGGCTGAGACCAGTCTATAAAATGCGCCAAATTAAGGTGCACACTTATTTTTATGTAAAATATTAGTGCTGAGATGCAAAATATGACCTAAGGAAGTGAAAGTGTCTATCTTTTCCAGCAAGATGACTCAGCCCCAAACATCAGGTCTCACTGTGAGGGTCTGATTTTAATTTTTTTCCGTCCCCTTCTTCTAACAGCCATAACTTTTTCAGTTATTTATCAACATTGTCATATGAGAGTTTGTTTTTTGCGGGGTGAGTTGTAGTTTTGAATCACTCATATGTGTAAACCAGTTAATGAAATTCCAATTGGGGTGAAATGGTGAAACCCTTCTGCCCCTTTGCCATTGTTTTGGGGTTTCATTATGTAGAATGACACAATAACAATGATTCTTCATGTCAGTAGGATTACGGCAATACCACTTTTTTTTTGCTTATAGTATATACTGCAATACCATATTATTGCTGTATATAGTATCAGTCACAATGTACTATGTAGCCTCTGTGGCTGAGCTTCATAGGAGAACCAAGATGGCAGCGATGGAGACCTTCAGCAGGTAGCTTAATCAATGCCCTGTCATCTCGTTATGATGGGTCATTGGGAGTGAATGATGGTGAGCAGTAGCACCTGCCATTTTAAAGCCACATTTAAATGATTAACAGCCATGTGGGCGGAGCATTGCAGGTAGGTATCAATGGTTACCATTATGAGAAACTAACTGTCATTATATAAGTGGACGTAACCATGGATACCTAAGCTCTAATACCCTGCTCATGAGGTAAGAGACATGGTATATCTGGAAAACTATACTACCTTTCTAATTGGAGGTATTTGCTAACATTATTACACCTACTACGTATTGGGACAGGAAATTGTAGATGGGAGTACCCCTTTAAGTGTTCAGTGTCTTGTAAGGCCTCATTCAGACGTCCGTGATTTTGCCCATATGCGAGATCTGGCCTGGCCTTCATCAGTGTTTGGTCACTGTCCGTTCTTATCATTTTCAAGATTTGTTTTCTCCGTACAAGACATTTTCTCACACTTCTGTCAGACAAACATGAGACACGGACGCACATGGACGGCACCGGGGGTCTGATTTTCTCACCGCCCATAGACTTGTATTGATGAGTCTGATTTGTGACTAAATCAGAATCAAACCTGTCCCTGTGGTAAGAAAATTAGGAAACACAAGATAATTGTGCCGTGTAAAGAGCCCCAGAGACTATAATGGGTGCGAGCTCCATCCCTGAAAAATAGGGATAGACCTTGTCCCAGACACACCACAGTGCGGTGTGAATGAGGCCTCCGCCTTATGGGGCAGAAAATTTGTGGATATTCACAAAATGTCCTACCAATTTGTGGTGAATTCTGCAGAGGACGGTGTCTGTGAGGCCGAGGCCTTCAATCTTTGATCACAGCATATATAAGGCTATGTGCGCACTAGACCGTTTTTCCCGCGGATTTACCCGCGGATTTGCCCCGGAAATTTCTTGAGAAATGTCTGCAATCTTTGTGCAGACATTTCCCATGAAATTCAATGAGAAAAAAAAATAGCTGTGCGCACTGTGCGGATTTTTCTCAAGAAAATTTCTTGAGAAAATTTTCTCGAGAAACTTTCTTGAGAAAATGTGCATGTCCATTAATTTCCGCAGGTACCCGCGGTATTCCGGGGGTATTCCGCAGGTAGCAATGATGTGCGGTATACCACCGGAATAGCCGCGATTTACCTGCGGTAATGCTCATCGCTGCCTGCGGTTTTGCAGGAAGCGATGTCATTATGCCAGGAAGAGGAGCAGAGTAAACACACGTCACACTCCCTGGACGCCGCACAGAAGCGCTTCCGTGCGACCTCCAGGTGTCTGTGCAGTGTGTGTCCTGCTCCGGCCTCGCGGCTGCCTGCACTGCAGGGTGTCAGTGTCTGCCCGCAGTGTCAGCAGCCTGTCACGCTGCAGCGCAGGCAGACACGGACATCCTGCAGTGCTGGGAGCCGCGGGGATGACGATCGCTGCTGTCAGGAGGTGAGATCATTACCTGCTGTGACGATCTCCTGCCTCCTGACGTCAGCGCTGTCACTGCTGTCTAGGGCCGAACGTCACGGGCTCTCGCGATAAGTCAGTGACAGCGCTGACGTCAGCAGTACAGGAGATGATCACAGAAGGTAATGATCTCATCTATGCTCCTGATGGCAGCGCTCGTCATCCCCTGCAGTGACCTGAGCTGACCTATTGATGTTAGCTCAGGTCACTGCATTGCTCTCCCAGCCAATGGGGAACATTCTGTTTTTCATTGACTGGGACAGCGACTATGGTATGGATCGCCGTGCCCCCCCCCCCCCCTTATTGGATTACGCCGGACGTGGAATTGATTGTGCTCTTTTCAATAAATTGGTTAAAGAGGGAATGTTTTGGGGAGTGTTTTTTCAAATAAAACTTTTTTTGTTGTCTATTTTTTAATTATTACTGACTGGGTTGGTGATGTCGGGTATCTGATAGACGCCTGACCTCACCAACCCCAGGGCTTGATGCCAGGTGACATTACACATCTGGCATCAACCCCATATATTACCCCGTTTGCCAACGCACCAGGGCGCGGGATGAGCTGGGGCAAAGCGCCAGGATTGGCACGTCTAATGGATGCGCCACTTCTGGGGCGGCTGCGGCCTGCTATTTTTAGGCTGGGGAGTGTCCAATAACAGTGGACCTCCCTAGTCTGAGAATATCAGACCCCAGCTGTCCGCTTTACCTTGGCTGGTGATCCAATATGGGGGGGACCCCACGTTTTTTGTTTTAAATTATTTATATAATTTAAAATAACAGCGTGGGGTGCCCACTGTTTTGGATTATCAGCCAAGGTGAAGCTGCCAGCGGTGGTCTGCAGGCTGCAGCCGTCTGCTTTACCCTAGCTGGCTACAAAAAATGGGGGGACCTCACGTCATTTTTTTTTAATTATTTATTTATTTTATGGCTAAATACAAGGCTAAGCACCCTTTAGGCTACTTTCACACATCCGGCTTGAGCTCTGCGGCTCAATCCGGCTGTGCAAGCTATGCAACGGATGCGGTGAAAACACCGCATCCTTTGCATAGGTTTTTCCTTTGCGGCCAGTCCGGTTTTTGCCGCTTGCGGCATGCTACTGAGCATGCGCAGTGGCAAAAACCGCATGCGGCGGCCGGATGCGGTTATTGCCGCATCGCGCCGCATCCGGCCGCCATAGGCATGTATTGAAAAATGTGCCGCATCGGCTGAATGCGGCGCGATGCGGTTTTTTTTGCCGCACGAAAAAACGTGCCAGGCAACGTTCCATCCGGCCGCCGCATCGGCTACATCTGCCGCATGCGGCAAAAAACGGACGGAACGCAAGGCCATGCGGCACAATGCGGCACTAATTAAAGTCTATGCAGGAAAATCGCAACCGGCAGCAAAAAAAACCGGTTGCGATTTTCATGCAAAGTGCCGGATTGTGCCGCATAGCAAAAACCGGAGGTGTGAAAGTAGCCTAAGTGCCACATGAAAGTCACTAAAGGGTGCCAGCTTAGAAAATGCAGGGAGGTGGAACATTATATAGGTTTTTCTCATCTATCTATCTATCTATCCCTCTATCTATCTATCTATCTATCTATCTATCTATCTATCCCTCTATCTATCTATCTATCCCTCTATCTATCTATCTATCTATCCATCTATCCCTCTATCTATCCCTCTATCTATCCATCTATCTATCTATCTATCTATCTATCTATCTATCTATCTATCCATCTATCCCTCTATCTATCTATTCATCTATCTATCTATCCCTCTATCTATCTATCTATTCATCTATCTATCCCTCTATCTATCTATCTATTCATCTATCCATCTTTCCCTCTATCCATTATCTGTCTATCGATTATCTTTATTATTTATTGCAGGGACAAACCTGCGGTAAATCCGCGGTAAATCCGCGGCAAATTCGCGGCAAATTCGCGGCAAATCCGCGGCAAATCCGCGGCAAAAACGCATGCGGATTTGGTGCGGATTTTTTCCGCAGGTCCGGAAATCTTTCACTGGCAGAAGTTTCTCAAGAAATTTTCTTGAGAAACTTCACATTTCTAGTGCGCACATAGCCTAAGGCCGGAGTCACACTAGTGAGAGATTCCCGCAAGTCTGGCATCGCATCACCCGGCACGGCCACATACTCTGCTGATAGGAGCGGGTCAGCTGCATGTATTTCTATGTAGCTGAGACGCTCCTGTCAGGAGAGTGTGCAGCCGTGCCGAGTGATGTGATGCGAGACTTGCGCGAGTCTCTCACAAGTGTGACTCCGGCCTATTACTGAGTATCCGGCTTTTCCTCGGTCTCTGGAGCAGATCGAGGCTTTTTCCTGCGTCTCACTCATTATTTCTTATTATACAGGAGCCGGTCTGACCTCCATTCAGATCATTAAGATCAGCGTTTCCTCTGTGATCTTCGCGCTGGGACTGATCGTCTTGATATCAGGAGTCGTGTGCTGGAGAAACGCCAAGAGAAGCGGTAAGAGCATAAGGACATGGACTGATGACATTTTTAAAGGGATGTTCCTGACTGCAGTTTTTACTGAAAACAAATGGTGCCTTACTCACCCTCCCTGGGTCCAACGCCGAGTCTCTGCCGCTGCTCCTGGTGTCTGTTACTATCTGCAGCACTGACGTTACATTGACAGCCAATCAGTGGGCCTGAGTGGCTCATGAAGTCTACTCAGGCAGAGCCACCGAGCTTAGTGATTGTCTGTAGCGCTGACATCACGTTGACAGCCAATCAGTGGGCCTGAGAGACGCGTGCTGTCTACTCAGGCAGAGTCACTGAGTTCAGTGATTGTCTGCAGCGCTGACGTCACCTTGCCAGCCAATCAGTAAGCTCAGCATGTCTGAACGTCTCATGGTGTCCTCTTTGGCAGAGCTGCCAAGCTCAGTGATTATCTGCAGCGCTGAGTCTCTGCCGCTGCTCCTGGTGTCTGTTATTGTCTGCAGTGCTGACATCACATTGACAGCCAATAAGTGAGGTCTGAGCGGCTCATGTTGTCTACTCAAGCAGAGCTGCTAAGTTCAGTGATTGTCTGCAGCGCTGACATCATATTTCTGGCCTATCAGTGAGGGCAGCAAGTCTGAGCATCTCGTGCTGTCCTCTGGCACAGCTACCAAGCTCAGTAATTGTCTGCAGTGCTATTGTTGTGCAGCCAAATAATGGAGAACAGGATCAGCGGTAGAGTCTCAGTGCCGGACCTGAGGAGCGTGAGTAAGGCACCATTTGTTTTTTTAACGACAATCTGAATTTGGAGACACAATTTTTTTGAAAACCACATCTTATAAAGTGAATTTCCGCCTCTTACATTCTTATTTGGTGTAAAAGTTGGATGTTCACTTTATAGGCCGAGACAAAAAAACCCGTCCTATCATATTCCGCACTTTTGAGTCCTCCTAAAAAAGATGGACACCAGTGACGCCTTCTGGGTCATAGTGATGGCTCGTTCCAGGGTTTTATCCGAATCTTGTCTTCAGCGTTGGGTCACACGTGATCTGATCTCGGCAGAATTCCCAACTTAATTTTTTTTTCTGGACTCCTTTCCCCAAACAATCTAAATTTTTCGGACACATTGGAAAATCATATTTAATCGTTACGATTCTAAGTGATAAATTTCAGAAAACTCATTCATTTTGCTGGTTCTGTAAAACGCAGCATATTGTACACCCCAGATCCACTGCGATTACTCCGCATGTGAACATCACCCTAAAGTATCAGTTTGGAAAATATAAAATAACTAGAAGGTGGCCCGATTCTACGCATCGGGTATTCTAGAATTTACGTATTGTGTAGTTAATGTATGATTTTTGTTATATATATATATATAGATGTTGTTGTGTGTAGTTACCAAGTGTTTGTGTAGGGGCTGTACATGTTCTGGGTGTTGTCTGGGTGTGGCGGGGGGTGACAGAGGTGTTGTTTGTGTGTTGCGTTGTGGGTGTTGCGTTGTTTGTGGAGCGCTGTGTGTCTGTAGCGTTGTGTGTGTGTGTTGTGCGGTTTGTGTGGGTGTGGGGTGTGTGTGTGTGTTTTGGTGGGAGGTATGTTTTGTGCAATGTGTGTGTTGTGCAGTATGTGCGTATATTTGTGTATGCTGTGGTGTTTGTGTGTTGGGTGTTGTGTGTGTGCGGCGTTGTCTGTGTGTGTGGGTGTCTGTGTAGGGCGGTGTTTGTGGTTCCCAGTGTGTGTGTGGTGTGTTGTGCAGTGCGTGTGTGGCGGTGTGTGTGTGTGTGTTTTGGGGGGAGGTGTGCACCCCCCATCGTGCTCCATCCCCCATGCTGCGCACCCCCCATCGTGCTCCATCCCCCATGCTGCGCACCCCCCATCGTGCTCCATCCCCCATGCTGCGCACCCCCCATCGTGCTCCATCCCCCATGCTGCGCACTCCCCATCGTGCTCCATCCCCCATGCTGCGCACTCCCCATCGTGCTGCATCCCCCATGCTGCGCACCCCCCATCGTGCTCCATCCCCCATGCTGCGCACTCCCCATCATGCTCCATCCCCCATGCTGCGCACCCCCCATCGTGCTCCATCCCCCATGCTGCGCACCCCCCATCGTGCTCCATCCCCCATGCTGCGCACCCACCATCGTGCTCCATCCCCCATGCTGCACACCCCCCATCGTGCTCCATCCCCCATGCTGCGCACCCCCCATCGTGCTCCATCCCCCATGCTGCGCACCCCCCATCGTGCTCCATCCCCCATGCTGCGCACTCCCCATTGTGCTCCATCCCCCATGCTGTGCACTCCCCATCGTGCTCCATCCCCCATGCTGCGCACTCCCAAACGTGCTCCATCCGCCATGCTGCGCACTCCCCATCGTGCTCTATCCGCCATGCTGCACACTCCCAAACGTGCTCCATCCGCCATGCTGCGCACTCCCAAACGTGCTCCATCCGCCATGCTGCGCACCCCCTATCATGCTCCATCCGCCATGCTGCGCACTCCCAAACGTGCTCCACCCGCCATGCTGCGCACTCCCAAACGTGCTCCATCCGCCATGCTGCGCACTCCCAAACGTGCTCCATCCGCCATGCTGCGCACTCCCAAACGTGGTCCATCCGCCATGCTGCGCACTCCCAAACGTGCTCCATCCGCCATGCTGCGCACTCCCAAACGTGCTCCATCCGCCATACTGCGCACTCCCCATCGTGCACCATCCGGCATGCTGCGCACTCCCAAACGTGCTCCATCCGCCATGCTGCGCACTCCCAAACGTGCTCCATCCGCCATGCTGCGCACTCCCAAACGTGCTCCATCCGCCATGCTGCGCACTCCCAAACGTGCTCCATCCGCCATGCTGCGCGCTCCCAAACGTGGTCCATCCGCCATGCTGCGCACTCCCAAACGTGCTCCATCCGCCATGCTGCGCACTCCGAAACGTGCTCCATCCGCCATACTGCGCACTCCCAAACGTGCTCCATCCGCCATACTGCGCACTCCCCATCGTGCACCATCCGGCATGCTGCGCACTCCCAAACATGCTCCATCCGTCATGCTGCGCACTCCCAAACGTGCTCCATCCGTCATGCTGCGCACTCCCAAACGTGCTCCATCCGCCATGCTGCGCACTCCCAAACGTGCTCCATCTGCCATGCTGCGCACCCCCCATCATGCTCCATCCGCTTAGGAGTGCGCAGCATGCCGGATGGTGCACGATGGGGAGTGCGCAGTATGGCGGATGGAGCACGTTTGGGAGTGCGCAGCATGGCGGATGGAGCACGTTTGGGAGTGCGCAGCATGGCGGATGGACCACGTTTGGGAGTGCGCAGCATGGCGGATGGACCACGTTTGGGAGTGCGCAGCATGGCGGATGGACCACGTTTGGGAGTGCGCAGCATGGCGGATGGACCACGTTTGGGAGTGCGCAGCATGGGGGATGCAGCACGATGGGGAGTGCGCAGTATGGCGGATGGAGCACGTTTGCTCAGCCTCTCTCTTTCCAGCCTCCCTCAGCATCAGCCCCCCCCTCCCAGCCTTCCCCAAGATCAGCCTCTCTGCTCCCAGCCTCCTCCAGCACGCCGTGCTCCTCTGCCGACACTCACCCACACCCGATCGCATCCACTCACCCACACAACCGATCGCATCCACTCACCCACACAACCGATCGCATCCACTCACACACACAACCGATCGCATCCACTCACACACACAACCGATCGCATCCACTCACACACACAACCGATCGCATCCACTCACACACACAACCGATCGCATCCACTCACACACACAACCGATCGCATCCACTCACACACACAACCGATCGCATCCACTCACACACACCCCCGATCGCATCCACTCACACACACCCCCGATCGCATACACTCACACACCCCCGATCGCATCCACTCACACACACAACCGATCGCATCCACTCACACACACCCGATCGCATACACTCACACACACAGACACTGACGATATTGCACATACGCGCTGATACTCACAACATCCGGGGATATCACATGCTTCTGGCCATGTGATCCTCCGTCAGGTCCTGGAAGCTCACAACAGCACAGTATCGCCGCCGAGAAGCAAGCGATATCCCAGGATGTTGTGAGTATGTGGATGCGATGTGATGTGTGTATGTGAGTGAGTGTGATCTGATTTGTGTGTGTGTGTGTGTGCTGTTATGTTATGTATGTTCTGCAGCTGCAGGACCTTGATGTGTGGATGCGATGTGATGTATGTGTGAGGTGTGTATGAGAGTGAGTGGGAGCCGGTGTACACTGGTAACTATGATACACATCGGGTAACTAAGGGACCTTAGTTACCCGATGTGTATAATGGTTACCAGCTTTCACGGCCTCCGTTAAGATCCCAGCATCGCAAGGTTATGTCTGGGATCCTGACGGAGCCGGTGTAGAAGCAAGCGATATCCCAGCATGTTGTGATGTGTGGATGTGATGTGTGGATGTGAGTGTGTGGATGTGAGTGTGTGGATGTGATGTGTGAGAGTGAGTGTGATCTGATGTGTGTGTACTCACCTGGGAATCGGAGCCCCGTGTCAGTTGGGCCACAGCGAGCGTGCATTGCGTGAGGGGGCGGGGCCTGCAGAGAGCCGGGGCGAGAGGCCAATCCGTGTGGGGGGGCGGGGCCATGGCGAGCCCAGCGGCCAATCAGCTTTGTGTCACCGTAAGGACACAATTTCGGAGCATGACAGACAGACAGACAGACAGACAGACAGACAGATAGACAGACAGACAGACAGAATAAGGCAATTATATATATAGATGAAACTTCCATCATTGAGCGACATTAGAAGAACTGTGGCGCCACCTGCTGGAGATCTACGACAATTACATGCTACGGGTTTGGCCAGATATTGTCATCTTATGGTATGTGGTCGCAACTTTAAAAAAAATAAAGAAATAAAAAAAAACCTTTTTTAGTATCCTGTCCAATCAATCAAGAGCTAAAGTTATTTTGACCCTATGTTAAACACCAAAAAGAAAAAGTATTGTAAAACAAGAAAAATAGATTGAGACATCGAATGTACATCAAAAGGTGTCAATAAAAAAAGTAAAAGCTCTGACACACAGGACAGCAGGACTAAGCTCTGACACAGGACAGCAGGACTCCTAAGCTCTGACTCACAGGACAGCAGGACTCCTAAACTGTGACACACAGGACAGCAGGACTCCTAAACTGTGACACACAGGACAGCAGGACTCCTAAACTGTGACCCACAGGATAGCAGGACTCCTAAGCTCTGACTCACAGGACAGCAGGACTCCAAAACTCTGACCCACAGGACAGCAGGACTCCTAAGCTCTGACTCACAGGACAGCAGGACTCCTAAGCTCTGACCCACAGGACAGCAGGACTCCTAAGCTGTGACACAGGACAGCAGGACTCCTAAGCTCTGACTCACAGGACAGCAGAACTCCTAAGCTCTGATTCACAGGACAGCAGGACTCCTAAGCTGTGACACACAGGACAGCAGGACTCCTAAGCTGTGACTCACAGGACAGCAGGACTCCTAAGCTCTGACCCACAGGACAGCAGGACTCCTAAACTCTGACCCACAGGACAGCAGGACTCCTAAGCTCTGACCCACAGGACAGCAAGACTCCTAAGCTCTGACTCACAGGACAGCAGGACTCCTAAACTGTGACCCACAGGACAGGAGGACTCCTAAGCTCTGACACACAGGACAGCAGGACTCCTGAGCTGTAACTCACATGACAGCAGGACTCCTAAACTCTGACACACAGGACAGCAGGACTCCTAATCTCCTACTCACAGACAGCAGGACTCCTAATCTCCTACTCACAGGACAGCAGGACTCCTAATTTCCTACTCATAGGACAGCAGGACTCCTAAACTCTTACTCATAGGACAGCAGGACTCCTAATCTCTAATAGGACAGCAGGACTCCTAATCTCCTACTCGCAGGACAGCAGGACTCCTAAACTCTGACCCACAGGACAGCAGGACTCCTAATCTCTTACTCACAGGACAGCAGGACTCCTAATCTCTTACTCATAGGACAGCAGGACTCCTAATCTCTTACTCACAGGACAGCAGGACTCCTTATCTCTTACTCATAGGACAGCAGGACTCCTAATCTCTGACTCACAGGACAGCAGGACTCATAAGCTTTGACTCACAGGACAGGGTGACTGGGTGCACATATGTAATGCCTGATTGGAGCCACAGACTCAGACTGGCTATAAGGGGAGTCTAGAGAAAAGCCGCTCACAAAGCAGGACCCCAAGAACTCTGCAACCCTTTAACCCCTATTCAGGGATTTGAAATTACACAGAGCCCCAGAGATCACTACCTGTGGTAGGCTGTAGTCCGTGGTCGTCAGGCAGTGTCAAAACCAGGAGATGCAAAACAGGAACCGAATCGGCAGGCAAGGGCGTAGTGAGGAGACAAAGCAGAGGTCAAATCCGGAACTGGCAGCAAGGTACAAAAACGACAGGCAGGAGGGTAGTCAAAAAACAAGCAAAGGTCAGCGCACAGGAATCAACATACAAACAGCACATAAGCCAGCAGTACAGAACTATCTCTGGCAATGGTCATGTGACAGGAGGGGGAATAAGAAGGGTGTGGTGTCTTCCCATTGGTTGCAGGTGAATGTTGGCAACTTCAGCTGGAAGACACGCCACCTACAGTCAGCCAGTGGTATTGCAGGTTCCAGGGAAACCCAGCCTAGTGGATGAGCGGAGCCTGTGCTCCGCAGAGCCACGGGCACCGTCTCCTCTCCCATCACCAGCACTCTCCATGGTGGGAACATGGCGTCGTCTGGCGATCGGAGCAGAAGTCGCAGGAGCGGGCTCCGGTGGGGATGTGACAACATAGTCTTAAATGAATCCTTCACTTTATCCAATATCATGTATAGCAGCAAAACGCAGCAGAGTAGATGTGGATGCTAGTCACTAGATGGCGCTAGATACTACTTGCGTGCATGGTGAACGGAGAGGTACACAAGGAGCAGGCAGAGATGAGATCAATATACAGGCCAAGGGTCAGGATACCAGGAGAGTACGTATAGGATACAGGGAGCAAGAGGAGACGTGGTCAGGAGACGGTCCGAGGTCAGAAGCCAGGAGGTAACGACAAAGTCAGGGGGCGGACAGAGCAGAGTCAACTACAGTCCAGGGTCGAGAAGCCAAGATCAGATACCTGTACACAAACAGGAGCCAGGAGCATTTACTGCGGAATCAGGAAATACGACTGGCGACGTTCCAGACGAGCATGCTCCCAAATGAAGCAGAGCAATCACCTGGAACGAGGAGCATCTGGGAAAGCCCCTCCCAGCACCAGCGTAGGACCCAATGGTGAGAAACAACCCGTCCACAGGAGCTCAAGACAAACAGCAGAGCATAACAATCTGCAAAACGCTCTGCGGGATGGAGCAGGCAAGTACCGACTCTGCATGGCAGAACATAACAGAGCACAAGATGCTCCGCACATCGGAACCGTGACACTGTATATATCAGACGGGAAAAGGAGAAAATCAGCAGAGAGGATGGTTAGGAGAATATCAGAGAATAAGGGTGAAGGTGTAGATTGGGGAACGTTCAGGGAAGGGAACTGAAGGTAAAACATGGTCATTTATACCTGAGTCATACTATAGGTGGGGAGATGAGGAAAAGGGAAAACTAATGGAGAATAGTGGGGGACAGCGAGTCTAGCGGCAATATCAACTAGGAGAGTCTTAATTCATTTCCATTGAATGTGCATGATATTATTATTATTATTATTATTATTATTTTCCATTGACTCGTTGTGTTGGGTGTTCTGTGATAATATTCTGTTCTCTTCTTCTGTAGGTTATACTCCAATCCCAGGATACAACGATTTCAACTGAGGCTCCAGGAGGTAAATGACAAAAATTATTATTATACACATCTATCAATAAGTTTAGAAGAGTTTAGACAGAATCTTTGTGGCCTTTTCTCACATACGTGGCCCTTACCACGACTTCTTTTGCATAATCCCTCATTGGATTTTTTTTATTCTTCTCCTAATTCCTAACTAATAAAAGAGGAAATAAAAAATAAACATCCGCCAGAGTTTTCTGCTCTGATGCTTTCATGCCGTTATTAAAAAAATAATATATTATTAAAAATCGAGATTCCCCAGAGATCACCGTGTTCCTTCAGTTTCAGATCTACAGGAATTTCAGCTAAAAAAAGGTCTGGGGTGTAAAGATCCGGGCGACTGGCCACGTAGATTCTCACAAACATGGCGGCGGTGGAAAGAAGATCTATCGGGGTCATTTAATCTGCAGGATTTGGTGACCGCACATGACTCTTATTTGACCAGTTTGCCGGATATTTTCTCTTTCATTTCGTTAAACTTTTTTTTCAATGTTTTATGTTTTTTATGTTTATAATAAAAGGAAACTCTGCACAGAACACTCCGCAGCCACAAAACCGGATTTCTATGGCTCTGGACAAGAGACACTTAGGACCTGTCACCGGATGGTTTTGCAGACCCGTCTTGCACCGTTACAGGACACCGGTGTCTTCGGGACAATTTTCTGTTATTTTTATATTTTATTTTAGCAGAATCAATAAAGGAAACGCACAGAGGACAGAGATTAGAAACTTGTCTCCGTAATGTGTGTAATTTCTGGCTGCTGTGTTATTACACGAGTAAAAATAATATCTGTGATTTTATCCTTGAAGGAAATGCATTTTGGAAATTTGAGGCCGTTGGAGTTGTCCCTGTGGTTGGATTCAGAGTCTATGGAAATCGTCCATAATAAAAAATCTAAACCAGTGGTTGTGAACCGAATTGCTGTTGAAACCCCCAGGGCGCCACAACACCCCTGTTAAAAATGGTGACAGGTGACCAACGATGGATGCTAAACAGGAAGCCGCTCCCGGCCACCAGTGCCGATGACTTAATAAATGGCCTTTTTCAAACATAGGTCCATTTTATTTCAAATTCTTTATATTGATTTCACATAATAAAAAACATCTACATGTAATAGGCAGCATGCTATTGAGATAAAACAAACGGATATACTAACAATCTGCCCTCCTATCCCCCACCCTCACCTCGCTGTGTGCGCCTCAAAGACCAGGTCGTATCTTGCTCTTTAATTCAAAAAGGTGCCATGAATGGCCTCAAAATGGGATTTTAGTCCATGTTTCAAGTTGTCTGACAACGTGGGAATAAAGAGTGACCATGTTTCAAAAAAATCTCTTTGTCAGTTTCTCTTTATCCTTCAATGTGTGGAGCTAGAACATTCCAAATAAAAGCATCACTTTTGCTGGAGTGAGCGTTAGTGATGGCGGCTCCGGTGTAGCCATTGGTGGAGTACCTGCTCTTTCTTGTGGCCGCCAGCCAGATAGCAAAGATAATTTTGGTCCATGTTGGGGTTGTAACGCCTGCCTGGAACCACAGACTGGCTGAAACAGACAGGATAGAGGAAAGCCGCTCACAAAGCAGGACCCCGAAAACCTGACACCTTTTAACCCCTATACAGGGATTTGCAATTACACAGGGCCCCG
Source organism: Anomaloglossus baeobatrachus (assembly GCF_048569485.1). NCBI lineage: Eukaryota > Metazoa > Chordata > Amphibia > Anura > Aromobatidae > Anomaloglossus > Anomaloglossus baeobatrachus. The sequence goes on from NC_134361.1 coordinate 21,037,675, forward strand.
GAGATTACCACCTGTGGTACGCTGCAGTCCAATGAGAGTAGTAGTCAGGCAGGGTCAAACCAGGAAATGCAGAACAGGGACAAAATCAGGCAGACAAGGACTTAATCAGAAAATAAAGCCGAGGTCAAATCTGGATCGGGTAGCGAGGTACAAAAACAGCAGACAGGAGGGTAGTCAATGAGCAAGCAGAGGTCAACACTCAGGAATCACAATGCAGAACAGAATGGGAACCAGGAATACAGAACTGTCTCTGGCAGTGACCAGCAGACAGGAGGGGGAATTAGAAGGGTGTGGTGTCTTCCCATTGGCTGTAGCTGAATAGTGGAAACTTCAGCTGGAAGACACACGCCACCTACAGTCAGCCAGTGGTACTGCAGGTCCCAGGGAAATCCAGTTTAGTGGATGAGCGGAGCCTGCGCCCACCAGAGCCACTGGCATCGACTCCTCTCTTATCACCAGCACTATAATAATAATAATAATAATAATAATTATCCACAGGTGATTGAAGCAGAAGTCGTAGGAGCCGACTGGTAGGGACGTGACAGGGGTATCCTGTTGGGCCTCGTTTATAATATTAAAAATCGGCCATTGTGATGTTACGGGAAAGCTAACTTTTATGGTTTGTAGGGACTGAATTTGTGGACAGCTCCATAAGTGATGGAAGAGGTCCATATTCAGCTCGCCACATGAATACTGTGTTGAAGGATTCCTTTTAGATTGGGTGTGAGGGGTTATTTAGGCTCTATGAAAGAAAGGACCATGTCTGTAAACTACCAAAGGCAATAAGCTTCTTTTGTGGCCTCAAGTAGATCTAAGATTTCGTAATCTGGCATGTCAGATTTTCATTTTCCCGGACCTGTCATCTGTTCTCCCCAGGCCCACGGTGGCCTTATCATTGCGTAAATATTACTAGTGGATATTATCTGGGATTTGACTTATCTAATAAAAGTGTCCACATTTTTATTTTATCCCATCAATGGTATATTTAAATGCAAAACTTTGCCCTTGGACGTATAAAAAGGGCTTATGTTTCAGTGCTGAAAACCATTGTGAAGCAAGTGGTTTGAAATCATCCTACAAAAGGCTGCAGCATTTAAAGGGAACCTGTCATGTTCCCAAGCGATATTTACCTGCAGATATGGGGTTAATCTGAAGATTAATATCATTGTAAAGAATTGTGGCCGAAGCGCTATCGGACGAAATTAACTTTATTTTTCCCAGCAGCCTACAGCTTTCAGTCATAGAGGCGCGACTGGCTTTAGTCACCACTCAATACATAGTGAGCAGGGGCTGTACCCGCGCCCCGGCACTGACGGACATCCAGCTCTGCATTGGATCAGTACAAAGGCGGCTGTCAGCCAGTGCCGTGGTTACAGCCGCCGCTCACTGTATAACGAGCGGTAACTAAAGCAGTGCTGGTCGTGCCTCTATGATTGAGAGCTATAGGCTGCTGGGAGGAATAAAATTAATATCATCCTGGCAGCCGTGCCTTAAGTAACTGCAGCCATATTTGCAGGTTAATATAGTTTTTTGAGATGACAGGTTCCTTTGAAGTCAAAATTTTGGATCAAAGCCAAAGGACGGGTGCGCATGCCTAACACTAAATGTTACACATCAGTGATATCTAGAGAATGCATGTGCAAAGTATAAACAATATTTAGTTTTCAAGAACCATTTAGTCTCAAAACACAGCGACATCTTATCTGTGAGTGACATCTCAGCTAGAAACCAGCATCTTGTAGAACATTCCACAAATGTCTTCAGGCCACGCTTCTTTTTTTTAAGCTGAAATTAGCAAAACATGATTTTATAAAGCTGGTATATAGCTGACGTATAACAAGTAATATAACACATTGGCTACTTGTAGGTTATATTAGCTGTATTGATTATTTTCTTCATCAATGGTATGTTTGGTTGGAGGGAAGTAACATAATGCACCAAAAATAAACAAAATATCACAAAATATTCACTGCTTGCCTTTCATGTTTTCCTTTGCCAACATCTTGCTGTTTATTTGGGCATAATAAGGTGATAGAAAATTCCATGAAAAAAGCTGCAAAAACTGCACACAGGAGCAATTCACCAAAATTCTGGCGTAAAAGCTTTGAGAAGATGAAAACTTTTGGTAAACTTCAAGTTGCACCAAAATTTTGTGACTTTTGACGTTTTCTTGCCACTTTCTCCTACCACCACCGAAATGTGCAATGCTGGGATGCGGCAGGGGCAAGGTGACGCCACAGCTCCTCTATGGCCGGGATCACATGTCCTGTAATCATCTGTTAGAACTGATCCTGAAGAGATCCGTTGGCAAAATGACGTCCGCTCGATTTATTTTTTTTAACATGGGAGTTTATGTAGGACGGATCTGTTAACGGATTGCTATTTATCTTTTATTTGTAACGGATCCTGTAAGAAAAAAATCAGATCTGTTACAAATGTAAGAATAACGGAAGACTAAATAGCGATCCGTTAATGGATCCGTTCTCCAATGACAAAAAAACGGATCCGGCGGACATCAGTTATTTAACAAAGGACCGGAAAGTTGTGTTTGCAGAAATTTTTCTCAGCAGATCCCTGCAGGATCCATTCTAATGGACGATCACCGGATATGTGAACTAATTCATTACGAGCTGCGATGTTTTCTGCTCAACAAGTCTGCCTGGAGTGAGATTTCTGGTGTCACGCTCGGATGGACCTCTTCATGAATCAGGAGCATCTGACCGGATACAATTTCAGATCTACAGGTCCGGGAGCACTTGACAGGTCCGGGAGCACTTGACAGGTCCGGGAGCACTTGACAGGTCCGGGAGCACTTGGGCACCAGCGATCATAATATGGTAAGCTTCAAAGTAATATTCAATAGAATATTTCAAAGAGGAAATGCTAAAACCTGGAATTTTAGGAAAGCTGATTTCAACATCTTAAGGGAAGGGCTTAAATGTGTAGACTGGGATAATGTCATGGTAACTGGGGATACTGAACATAAATGGGGAAAGTTTAGGGATATACTACTAGAGTCCTGTAAAAAAACTTATACCTTCTGGTAATAAAATGTCCAGGAATAAAAAGAAACCACTATAGATAAATAAGACAGTACAAAGTATAATAAAACAAAAACAAAGGGTGTTTAAAATCTTGAAGGCTGAGAATACAGAAATAGCATTGCAGGAGTATAAAGATATCAATAGGAAATGCAAAAAAGAAATCAAACAAGCAAAACTAGCTACTGAAACAAAAATCGCCAATGACATTATAAATCCCAAAATCTTTTATAAATACATTAATGCCAAAAGGAAAACAAAGGATAGTATCGGCCCCTTAAAATATAATAACAAGTTAGTTATAGAGGACAAACAAAAGACTGAGATATTAAATAGGCATTTCTCATCTGTGTTCACCAAGGATCTGACTGTACCAAGGATCATTCAACAAGTGAAAAATCAAAGTTCATCACCCGATATAATTAATTTAACATAAGAAGAAGTACGCCTACGTCTGAGTAAATTAAACATTGACAAATCCCCAGGGCCAGATGGCATTCATCCATGAATATTGAGGGAATTGAGCTCCATAATCGACAGACCGCTGTATCTCATCATTTTAGACTCGCTTGTAACAGGGTTGGTGCCTCAGGATTGGAGGATTGCTGATGTGGTACTGATATTTAAGAAAGGTAAGAGGGTAGATCCAGGCAACTACCGTCCAGTAAGCCTGACATCAGTAGTATGCAAAGTTTTTGAGGGCATTTTAAGGGATGACATGCAAAAATATGTTGCAGGAAATAATATAATAACTGACAGACAGTATGGATTCATGAAAGATAAGTCGTGTCTAACCAATCTGTTGGGGTTCTATGAGGGGGTAAGTGCAAACCTGGATATTGGTAATGCAGCTGATGTGATTTATTTGGACTTTGCAAAGGCATTTGATACTGTACCACATAATAGCCTTATACTAAAGCTCCAGAAGCAAGAACTAGGGGAAACTATATGCAACTGGGTAAGGAATTGGCTAAAAGATCGGAAACAAAGAGTAGTCATAAATGGTACATTCTCTAAATGGGCCATAGTCAGCAGTGGGGTGCCGCAGGGATCTGTACTGGGAGCAGTGGGGGCCGCAGGGATCTGTAATGGGAGCAGTGGGGACTGCAGGGATCTGTGCTAGGACCAATTCTTTTTAATCTCTTTATTAATGACCTTGTAGATGGGATTGATAGTAAAGTGTCAGTCTTTGCTGATGACACCAAACTATGTAGGATATTAAAAACTGACCTTGATAGTACAATATTACAAAAAGATCTGGATAAGATGTTAGAATGGGCAGATACTTGGCAAATGAGATTTAATGTTGATAAATGTAAAGTAATGCACCTAGGACGGAGTAATCCTATAGCTGCGTATACATTAAATGGAAGTAAACTCGGGACTACAGAACAGGAGAAGGACTTGGGTATTCTCATTACAAATAAGCTGAGCAGCAGCACTCAATGTCAGGCAGCAGCTGCTAAAGCAAACAAGATTCTAGGGTGTATAAAAAGAGAGAGATTAGATCCTGTGATCCCAACGTATTGTTACCCTCTATAAATCACTGGTAAGGCCACATCTGGAATATGGGATCCACATTTTAAAAAGGACATTCAGAAGTTAGAGTCAGTTCAAAGGCGGGCAACTAGACTACTACAAGGAATGGAGGCCTCACATATGATGACAGGTTGGAAAAGTTAGATATGTTTAGCTTAGAAAAAAGACGTCTCAGAGGAGATCTCATTTATATGTATAAATACATGTGTGGTCAATATAAAGGACTGGCACATGACTTATTTCTTCCAAAGACAATACTAAGGACCAGGGGGCACTCACTGCGAGTGGAAGAAAAGCGATTCCGACAGCTAAATAGGAAAGGGTTCTTTACAGTTAGAGCAGTCAGACTGTGGAATGCCGACCACAAGAGGTAGTAATGGCAGATACTATAACAGCTTTATATCAGGGCTGGATGATTTACTCAGTACACACATTGTCGGTTATAAATGACTTAGTGACCAAATGTAGAACTGGTGGAGGAAGGTTGAACTAGATGGACCTAGGGCTTTTTTTCAACCTAAGTAACTATGTAACTATGACTGTGTTGGGAGCATTTTTTGGGATTGTGGGAAAAAAACATTATGAATTTCATGCATTTGTTTTTTAAATATTTTTTTTTCCTATAGAAAAGTGCATGATAACAATCCCATACCCTTTATACTTTGCCAATAAAAAACAACAATAATTGTTAAAATGCACAATTGCAATAAAAATTGAAATAACATAAAAATACATAAATGGGGAATGTAAACTTTATAACTAACAATGGAACTATGTAAATGTCTTTCATCCCAGTGTTGTCCAGTAGCGGTGAGCGCGGTCAGATCTGTATAAATCTGCGCCGCGCTTCCTTATTTCCTGCAGCTGCAGATTATTAAAGGGAACGTGTCACCAGGTTTGGTGACTACAAGCTGCGGCCACCACCAGTCTGCCCTTATATACAGTATTCTGGAATGCGGTATATAGGAGCCCACTGGTGGTGGCCGCAGTTTAAAGTCGCCAAATGTTGTGACAGGTCCCCTTAAAGATTCAGTTTGACTTCCAGATCTAAAATCACCTTGTGCCCTGGAAGGAGCGTCTTCCCAGAGACTTATGATGTCATCTGACTGCTGATTGTCTATTGGCCACAAAATATAGAGCAGACTCCTGTGCTGTGGACTCTCACTATCACTGACAGATCCTACCAAGCTGCAGAGATGAGAGGGTCGATAGCGGGGCTGCTGCTGGTATACAGCGCCATATCCCTCCCTGCAACAGGTATACGGCGCCTGACACAGAACGCTGCATTGTAACTCATATCTGCTTTGTTGGTTGCACAATATTTGACTTTTGTTTTTATTATGTAGCTGCAATTATGACTTTATTATTAATATTATAAGTACGGTAAATATTTCTGCCCCGTATTCCACACATCACTGCCCCCTATAGGACACCGCAACATGAACATTAATGACAATTCTACCCTTGTTAGTATTTGTGAATATTTCCTCATTTACATTGTTCCCGTGGCTGTTTATATAGAGTTTTATGTTGGTTTTTATGTTTTTTTTGCAGGTTTCGTCATACAGGAGATTTCACTTTGCCGCTTTGGAGATGATAAAAATGGAAATGTTACACTTCAGTATTTTATTGTATTCAATCACCAGAATATTGTTGGATACGACAGTAACATGACTATGTTTCTTCCTAATGAATCCATCATAATCAATGAAACGATGAAGGTTGTGAAACGATTTGCTACAGAATTCAACACTAATCCTGACATGTTACATTATGTGGAGTCTCAAGAGAAAAGGTGCAAAAACGAAATAAAGACGTACTGGAACTACACAGTGGAAAGACGCGGTGAGTAATGGTCGTCCGACCGCGGGACGTGATGGCGGTAATATGCCACCACCATGCCTAAAGCGTTTTGTATGTCCATAGAACTAACTTGAGGCTCCTGGGCCCCAAATCTGTACCGGGGCCCCCATCTACCAGGGGCCACTTATAATCATAGACATTTAGATGTTCAGAAATGGAAACTATGAATGTTCTCCAGTCTAAAGCTTCCCATAGACATAGAGTAAATGTAATGTAATTATCCAGGATTAAACTGAAGTGATAATATCCATAGATAGAAATATGGTAAATGAGAAGCTTTGGTAATAAAATATACCCATGTATCCAGGTACTTGTTCACCAGACATTTGTTCTCCTTACTTGTCCAAATCCTTAAAGGGGTTGTCTCCTACAAGGACAATCCCTCTGATTCCACGTTTCCCCAAAGTAAACTAATAAAGCCTATTCTCCCCGTCTTCGGACAAAACGGAATTAAGCACAGCGGCTGCGCTCCCGTCATGTTAATTTTCCGTTTGGTCCAAAGGCGAGGAGAAGAAAGTCAGAGCTGATTGGACACGGGGCTCATGTGATGTCACAATGTCATGAGCGAAGTGAGCGAGTAACGGTCCGTCCTTCCTGCATTGTGTGACACTTCTGCCTTTATTTCTCTGCAGAGCGGCCGTCTATGGAGGTGTTTGTTCATGATGAGAACGAGGACAATCTCCCGCTCCTAATCTGCTTTGTTTGGGGCTTTTACCCTGATAACATTACTGTGTCCTGGATAAAAAATAATAAGACTGTGGTTAAAACTGAAACTGAGGCCGTGAAAACTGGGGAATGGAGCTACCAGGTGGTTTCCAAACTGGATCTGAGGGACGCTCTTCCCACAGATGACTACACCTGTAAGGTGGAACATCAGAGCTTAGAGGAGCCCATGACTAAGACGTGGAGTAAGTATGAGGCCAACATCTCGGCACCTCCGGGAGCTCAGTGCTGGGTCCTCCAGACCTTCTTCTTTATGTTTATTGGATTTTTCTGCATCAACATCTTACCTTAATATTCCATTGATAACATTTGATGAATAACTTGAAGGTTTGAGTGATTTTCCGGATAAAATAGAGGGGAAAAATTGGGGAAATTTACTAAGCAAAATGCTAGAATTGTAGAATAAAATTGCACATGAGATCCAATAACATACAGTGGTGTTCATAAGTCCTGCATAGGCATAAAGAAAACTATATATTTCATACTTCTGCAGCTCTACAGTGAAACTGGTGGAACATATATGTTTTGTAATCCCTCATTGTATGCCATACTAGTTTTTGAATGTCCCAAGTGTATAGATTGTTCTGATATGTGCATTTTTGATATTTTTTTTACAGCATAACCATACCTACACCAGTACAGTGTGTAGAATGGTGAACAGGTTTCTAAGTTCATTACCTTCCAATGCAAGTTCACACAGACTTAAATTTTACTTTTTAAGATTTATTATTTTTTATTTTATTCAGAGTCCTGAAAAGGGCCTTTTGAGTGCATCTTTAGCTTATTGGCAGCCTTTGCATCACTGTGTCATTGAGTGAACAAGCTCCTGCAGATGTTCACGAGTGATGATGTGGTTCCAGGCCTGTATCAGAGCCTCAATCAACTCTCTCTTGGTCCTTGGCTGTTTTTTTAGATATCTCTATTGATACCTTGTGCCACACATTTTCCATTGGATTGAGGTCCAGGGACTGGGCTGGCCGGTCAATAGTAGCCGCCTTGTTCTTTTCTTTCCATTCCGTTACTGTCTTAGCTCTGTGACAAGGAGCATTATCATCCTGGAAGATATAATCCCCTGAAAACAGGTGTTGAGCAGAAGGCAGCATTTTCTTATTAAGGCTGTCCATGTATTTTTTTGCATTAACCATACCCTCCACAATATGAAGCCTTCCAACACCATTGGCTGCCATACAGCCCCAGACCATTACTTTCATCGGATGTTTCACAGAGAAGCTCAAACACTCTGGCTTGTGCTCTTCATGTGGAAACCTTCTCACATAAGACTTGCCATCATTTCCTAAAATGCAAAAAGTGCTTTCATCACTAAATAGCACTTTTTCCCACTCCTCCTTCATTTTGAATATTTCAATGCCCACAGTTTTCGCCTTTGTCTTTGTATGGCTGTCATCAATGGCTTCTTTCGGGCCTTGCACCCTGTATGGCTGAGAAAAAAAAAAAGGGAACCAGCACGATCTGAAATTGGCATGCATCAAATAAAAAGTGAAAATTCACAAATGTATTCCAACTGTACTATGATAAAAAAATGAGATTTTTAGCAAATAATTGATCAATTTTTTGAGCCACCCCTGCCAACGTCACGGCAAATCTCAATAGGGGGGTCCTACTCTACATTCTGTATTTCATGTGCCATGCGGCCTCCCAGACAAAGTCAAAAGCAGAACCATAATAGAGCACACATACCTGTAACCTGTATATATAACCGCTTCTATGTTGCAAAAAGGCACTTGTGGATAGAGACCAGCCCAGGTCCCAGCATGTGGAGCAAGCCCTACACATACCAGGACTATATCAGAACTGATCCTCCCAGTGTCAAACAGCAACCATTGATAAAGGCGGACCAGATCCAAGAATGGTGCTTAATTAGCATTGCCTGTGGAAAGGGGTGAGGTAACTGAGTCTGAACAGCTACCAACAGGAGGAATATATTGCAAACCAAAATCAGGCGTGCATGGTATGGTGTTGGTCAGACACCAGATTTGTAGCATAACTACGGTCAAAACAGAGAAAAAAAGGGAACCAGCACGATCTGAAATTGGCATGCATCAAATAAAAAGTGAAAATTCACAAATTTATTCCAACTGTACTATGATAAAAAAATGAGATTTTTAGCAAATAATTGATCAATTTTTTGAGCCACCCCTGCCAACGTCACGGCAAATCTCAATAGGGGGGTCCTACTCTACATTCTGTATTTCATGTGCCATGCGGCCTCCCAGACAAAGTCAAAAGCAGAACCATAATAGAGCACACATACCTGTAACCTGTATATATAACCGCTTCTATGTTGCAAAAAGGCACTTGTGGATAGAGACCAGCCCAGGTCCCAGCATGTGGAGCAAGCCCTACACATACCAGGACTATATCAGAACTGATCCTCCCAGTGTCAAACAGCAACCATTGATAAAGGCGGACCAGATCCAAGAATGGTGCTTAATTAGCATTGCCTGTGGAAAGGGGTGAGGTAACTGAGTCTGAACAGCTACCAACAGGAGGAATATATTGCAAACCAAAATCAGGCGTGCATGGTATGGTGTTGGTCAGACACCAGATTTGTAGCATAACTACGGTCAAAACAGAGAAAAAAAGGGAACCAGCACGATCTGAAATTGGCATGCATCAAATAAAAAGTGAAAATTCACAAATTTATTCCAACTGTACTATGATAAAAAAATGAGATTTTTAGCAAATAATTGATCAATTTTTTGAGCCACCCCTGCCAACGTCACGGCAAATCTCAATAGGGGGGTCCTACTCTACATTCTGTATTTCATGTGCCATGCGGCCTCCTAGATAAAGTCAAAAGCAGAACCATAATAGAGCACACATACCTGTAACCTGTATATATAACCGCTTCTATGTTGCAAAAAGGCACTTGTGGATAGAGACCAGCCCAGGTCCCAGCATGTGGAGCAAGCCCTACACATACCAGGACTATATCAGAACTGATCCTCCCAGTGTCAAACAGCAACCATTGATAACCATTACTATGCATGCCAATTTCAGATCATGCAATACTATGCATGCCAATTTCAGATCATGCAATACTATGCATGCCAATTTCAGATCATGCTGGCTCCCCTCTCACCCTGTATGGCTGTCATCAATGGCTTCTTTCGGGCCTTGCACCCTCTCAATCCTGCTTCCAAACATCTCTTCCTAACAGTTGATGTTGCTACCTCAATATTGCACTTTTCTTGCCATTCTCGCAGAAGCTGAGGAGAGGTGAGCTTTCCATTGGCAAGGGATGTTCTTATCAGTACTCGATCCTCCCTTTTAGTTGACTTTCTGGGCCGACCAGATCTGGTCCTGTCCTGGGTAATTCCAAGCTGCTTATGTTTCTGCAAAATTCTTACAACTGTACTCTGATTACAGCCGACCTTCCTTGCGATCTGGGGGCCAGTATAACCCTCTTCATGTAGCACCACAACTCGCACACAATCCTCCGCTGACAAAAATCTGAAGGCTCCCATCATAAAGCTCTACAGTATGATTCACTAGATAGACCTATAGATAAAACAAACAAACTAAGCAGCAGATGTGATTCAATGTAATGTAATGTGATTGGCTGCTATATCTAGGTTATGATTGGTCACAAGAACCTCATCTGAGATTGGCTAATTTTGGATCTGAAGCTGTATAATATTTAGTTGTGCTTTCAATTCCCATATTGTTGCAATAATTTCAGGCAAAACTGCTTCAAAAGCTAAAAATATTACAGGGAGAGAATGCAAAATTGTTTTCTGAACAAAAGTACGGTATATATAATATGTCATATTAGCATCGAAGATATTCGACAGGAAACGTTTAAAACTTGAAAAATCAATTTATCCTATGCAGGACTTATGAACACCACTGTATATTAATTACACTTCTTAGTTTTAAAGATGGGGGCATGGCTGAGACGAGTCTATAAAATGCAACCAGTTAAGACACACCATTATTTTTATGCAAAATATTAGTGTAGAAACGCAAAAGAAAATGTGACCTAAGGAAGAGAAAGTGTCTATCTTGTCCAGAAAGATGATTCAGCCCCAGATACCATGTCTCACTATCAAGTTGAAACAGCAGAAAAAACAGTCTTTAAATTTGCCTTATATTACATCATATCCCATGGCCCAAGAACCACCAACACCAAAGTAAGTTGCACATAGAAAAACTTTAATTGGTTGGGTCAAGCATATAAATATTACATGGGATATAAAAATTGTGACAAGTAAGAAGGTTAAATGACACATAAGAGCGAATAAAGAACCCCATGTGGGGCTACATGGATCAAATTAGGTGCACACAAAAGGGTGTACTCCCAGCAGGGCCAGTGTAAGTGCCTTTTACAAAACGCAGGTTCACCTAATCAAGAACTCTAGGCACATTACAAATAAATGAACAGGAATATATTCCCAGCAGAGCCAGTGTAAGTGCCTATACAAAAGATAAATTCACAGTCAGTGACAGAATAACACTTTAATAGATGACAATAGGCATGTTACTCACACACATCATCCGGTGAACAGGGATATGTTCCCAGCAAGGTCAGTGTAAATGCCATTGCAATAAACAGGTTCACAGTGAGTGATAGAGTAACACTTAAGTATATGAACATAGGCACACTGCCCAGGCATCTAGTCCAATGGACAGGGATATATTCCCAGCAGGGCCAGTGTACGTGCCTATATCATAAACAGGTTCACAGCAAATGACAGAGTAACACTTTAGTGCATGACAATAGGCACATTACACAAACACATGGTCCAACGGACAGGGAAGTATTCCCAGCAAAACCAATGTAAGTGCCTTTCCAAGTTCACAGTAATGACAGGATAACACTTAGTACATAATCATAGGCACATTACCCAAACACATAGCCCGGTGGATATTCCACCAATTATAGCACTCACATGCAGTCACACAAGGGGAAAAAAGTCCCAATACGTATTTCGTGATGACTTCCTCAGGGGACCATGGTCTGATTTTTGCTTTTTTTTTCTCCCCTTCTTCTAAGAGCCTTAACTTTTTCATTTCTTTATTGACGTCATTGTATGAGGGCTTGTTTTTTTTTAGTTTTCAATGACACCAACCATATAATGTTGCATAAAACAGTGAAAGGATTTCTAATTGGGGTGAAATGGTGAAACCCTCCCGCAACTCTGCCATTATTTTTGGGGCTTCATTATGTTCAATGATCCAATAACATGATTCTTCAAGTCGGTAGAATTATGGCAATACCAAATTTTGTTGTTTTTTTTGCTTATAGCATATACTGCAATACCATAAGATTGTAAAAGTCACGATTTATTATGTAGCATCTCTGGCTGAACGTCATAGGAAAACCAAGATGGCAGCGTCGGCGACCTTCAGCAGGTAACGAATCGGTGCCCCGCAACCATGTTGCGATGGGTCATTGGGATCGCAAGCAGCTTCCATTTGCTTGCCACGTTTAAATGGTAGACAATCATGTGGGTGGAGCTAAGACAACCATATTTTCAGTTTGGGTGCTGTGAAAGAACTGTCCCCCGCAAAAAGAAGGTCCTCTGTATTGTGTATAGCAGGTGCGAGTACCCCTGCGCTTTATTGTGTGATTTTCTTTAGGGCTTGCTTCTTTGCTCTATCTTGTTTGTTTTTCACCTTTATTTTATAGTAATAATATGTTAATTGGTTTTTTTTTGTTTTGGGGACGTTATTTAAATTTTTACAGAATTCAGATCATTCTGTGGATCATTAAAGGGTTAATCGCACCTCCAGAATCCTATTCCAATATGTAGTAGGTGTAGTAATAATATTAGCAAATACCTCCAGTTACAAATGTAGTATAGTTCTCCTGATATAGCCATGTCTCTTACCTCATGTGCAGGGCATTGCAACTTAGAGTTCCATGGTTACGACCATGAGCAACTAACTGTCATTATATGAGTGGACATAACCATGGATACCTAAGCTCTAATACCCTGCACATGAGGTAAGAGACATGGTATATCAGGAAAACTATACTATATTTCTTATTGGAGGTATTTGCTAATAATATTATTATTACACTAGCTGTACTACCCGGCTTCGCCCGGGTTAATAACTGCTGTTAACAAAATAGAATGTATTAACAAAAATGTATTCTGCACACAAAAACCACAAAACAAATAGATATAAATGTAATTATAATGTCTGTCTCCCCCTCTGTATATATCTCTCTGTCTCTCTCTCTCTCTTTGTCTGTCTGTCTCTTTCTCCGTCTGTCTCAATCTCTTTCCCTGTCTGTCTATCTATCTCTTTCCCTGTCTGTCTATCTATCACTGTCACTTTCCCTGTCGGTCTCTTTCCCTCTTTTTCCCTGTCTATCTCTTTCCCTGTCTGTCTATGTATCACTGTCACTTTCCCTGTCTGTCTCTTTCCCTCTTTTTCCCTATCTCTTTCCCTGTCTATCTCTTTCCCTCTGTCTCTTTCCCTGTGTCTGTCTCTTTGTCTGTCTCTTTACATGTCTTTGTCTGTCTCTTACCCTGTCTGTCTCTTTCCCTTTCTTCCCCTGTCAGTCTGTTTCCCTGTGTCTGTCTCTGTCTCTTTGTCTGTGTCTGTCTCTTTACCTGTCTGTGTCTGTCTCTTAACCTGTCTCTCTCTCTTTCCTTCTCTTTCCCTGTCTGTCTCTTTCCCTGTCAGTCTGTATCTTTGTCTGTGTCTATCTCTTTGTGTCTGTCTCTTACCCTGTCTATGTCTGTTTCTTACCTTGTCTGTGTCTGCCTCTTTCCCTGTCTGTGTCTGCCTCTTTCCCTGGCTGCATTGTGACACGCCAACATTCCATATAAGGGCGTGGCTGCTCATTCTTCTGAAGTTCTGGCTGCACTGTGGCTCCCAGCTCCATTCGCTTTAATGGAGGCAGGTTTTTTGGCGAATAACTGTAAAGCGCGGGGTTAAAATTTCCCCTCAAAACATAGCCTATGATGCTCTCTGGGTCCAGACGTGTGAGTGTGCAAAATTTTGTGGCTGTAGCTGCGACGGTGCAGATGCCAATCCCGGACATACACACACACACACATACACACACACACACACATTTACACATTCAGCTTTATATATTAGATATACGATGGACACTGGAGCTGGGAATACCCCTTTTAAGTCTTCGGCAACTTGTAAGGCCTCATTCAGACGTCCATGATTTTTCTGAATGCATATTCTGGCCCGGCCTTCACCAGTGTCAGTGGTCAGTGTCCATTCTTATCACAGTTTCAATTTTTTTTTTAGTTTTCTCACACTTCTGTCAGACAAACATGAGAATCAGGCGCACATGGACAGCATCGAGGTCTGATTTTCTCACAGCCCATAGACTTGTATTGATGAGTCTGATTTGTGACTAAAGCAAAACCAAACCTGTCCCTGTGGTAAGAAAACAAGTAAAAGCAAAAAAAATTGTTCCGTGTAAAGAACTCAGAGACTATAATGGGTGCGAGCTCCAATCCCCAAAAAATAGGGATAGACCTTGTGCCAGAAACTCTGCGGTGTGAATGAGGCCTCCTCCTCATGGGGCAGAAAATGTATGGATTTTCACTAAATTTTCCTACCAGTTTGTGACAAACTCTGCAGAGGACGGTGGCTGTGAGGCCGAGGCCTAAACCTTCGATCACAGCGTATAGTTTCCTGTGTATGCGGCTTTTCCTCGGTCTCTGGCGCAGATCGAGGCTTTTTCCCGCTTCTCACTCATTATTTCTTATTACACAGGAGCTGGTCTGACTTCCATTCAGATCATTAAGATCAGCGTTTCCTCTGTGATCTTCGCGCTGGGACTGATCGTCTTGATATCAGGAGTCGTGTGCTGGAGAAACGCCAAGAGAAGCGGTAAGAGCATAAGAACATGGACTAATGACATTTTTAAAGGATCATTCAAGACTGCAGTTTTTTCTAAAAAAAAAAACCCCAATGGGTGCTTTACTCACCCTCCCTGGGTCCGACACCACATCTCTGCTGCTGCTCCCAGTGTCTGTTCATGTCTGTATATTGACAGCTAATCAGAGAGGTCAGCGGGTCTGATAGGCTCATGCCGTCTACTCAGGTAGAGCCGTTGAGCTCAGTGATTGTCTGCAGCACCAACATCATATTGAGGTCAGTGGGCCTGAGGACCTTGTGCCATATACTCGGGTAGAGCCGCTGACCTCAGTGATTGTCTGCAGCGCTGATGTCATGTTGACGGCCAATCAGTGAGGTCAGCAGGTCTGAGCGGCGCATGCTGTTTACTCGGGCAGAGCCACTGGGTTCAGAGATTGTGTGCAGCGCTGAGTCTCTGCCGCTGTTCCTGGTGCTTGACATCACGTCTACAGCCAATCAGTGAGGTCAGCAGATCTGAGCGTCTCGTGTCGTCTACTCAGGCAGAGCCTCTGAGCTCAGTGATTGTCTGCAGCGCTATTGATGTGCATCCAAGTAACGGAGAACAAGATCAGCAGTGGAGCCTCAGTGTTGGACCTGGGGAGGGTGGGTAAGGGTAATTTTTTTTTTTAATTTTTTATTTTTTTTTACGACAATCTGCATTTGGAGACAGAACATTCTTGAAAACCCCTTTGCCTTTGGTCTCATAAAGTGAATTTCCGCCTATTACGTCCTCATTTGGTGTGAAAGTTGGACATTCACTTTATGGGATAAAGACAAAACCGCGTCCTATCATCTTCTGCGCTTCTGGGTCCCTGTACAAGAGATGGACACCAGTGACGCCCTCTGCCTTATAGCGATGGCTCCTTCCGGGGTTTTACCCGAATCTTCTCTTGAGTGCTGGGTCACACGTGATCTGATGTCGGCAGAATTCCCAACTTGATTTTTTTTCTAGAAACATTTTCCAAAATAATCTACGTTTTTTCGGACACATCGGAAAATCACATTTAAACCTCACGATTCTAAGTGATACATTTCAGAAAACTCATTCCTTTTACTGGTTCTGTAAAACACGCCATTAGAAGAACTGCGGCGCCACCTGCTGGAGACCTGCAACAATTACATTCTAGGGGGTGTTGGTCATTTTGGAGCAACACACTTTATATATGACGCCGGTTTGTTAATGCACAATAAACAGTAAAAAGAAAAAGAATCAAAAAGTTGATCATGACATCGAATACACGATAAAAGGCGTCAATAAAAAATTGTAAAGTCAGCGAGTCAGTCCAAGACCGGACTCCTAAGCCCTGACCCACAGGACAGCAGGACTCCTAAGCTCTGACACCCAGGACAGCAGGACTCCTAAGCTCTGACCCACAGGACAGCAGGACTCCTAAGCTCTGAGACACAGGACAGCAGGACTCCTAAGCTCTGACCCACAGGACAGCAGGACTCCTAAGCTCTGACTCACAGGTCAGCAGGACTCCTAAGCTCTGACTCACAGGACAGCAGGACTCCTAAGCTCTGACACACAGGACAGCAGGACTCCTAAACTCTGACACCCAGGACAGCAGGACTCCTAAGCTCTGAGACACAGGACAGCAGGACTCCTAAGCTCTGACCCACAGGACAGCAGGACTCCTAAGCTCTGACCCACAGGACAGCAGGACTCCTAAGCTCTGACTCACAGGTCAGCAGGACTCCTAAGCTGCGACCCACAGGACAACAGGACTCCTAAGCTCTGACCCACAGGACAGCAGGACTCCTAAACTGTGACCCACAGGACAGCAGGACTCCTAAGCTCTGACACATAGGACAACAGGACTCCTAAGCTCTGACACACAGGACAGCAGGACTCCTAAGCTCTGAGACACAGGACAGCAGGACTCCTAAGCTCTGACACCCAGGACAGCAGGACTCCTAAGCTCTGACACATAGGACAACCGGACTCCTAAGCTCTGACCCACAGGACAGCAGGACTCCTAAGCTCTGAGACACAGGACAGCAGGATTCCTAAGCTCTGACTCACAGGACAGCAGGATTCCTAAGCTCTGACTCACAGGACAGCAGGACTCCAAAGCTCTGACCCACAGGACAGCAGGACTCCTAAGCTCTGACCCACAGGACAGCAGGACTCCTAAGCTGCGACCCACAGGACAGCAGGACTCCTAAGCTCTGACACATAGGACAACAGGACTCCTAAGCTCTGACCCACAGGACAGCAGGACTCCTAAGCTCTGACCCACAGGACAGCAGGACTCCTAAGCTGCGACCCACAGGACAGCAGGACTCCTAAGCTCTGACACATAGGACAACAGGACTCCTAAGCTCTGACCCACAGGACAGCAGGACTCCTAAGCTGCGACCCACAGGACAGCAGGACTCCTAAGCTCTGACACATAGGACAACAGGACTCCTAAGCTCTGACCCACAGGACAGCAGGACTCCTAAGCTCTGACTCACAGGACAGCAGAACTCCTAAGCTCTGATTCACAGGACAGCAGGACTCCTAAGCTCTGACCCACAGGACAGCAGGACTCCTAAGCTCTGACCCACAGGACAGCAGGACTCCTAAGCTCTGACCCACAGGACAGCAGGACTCCTAAGCTCTGACACACTGGACAGTAGGACTCCTAAGCTCTGACACACAGGACAGCAGGACTCCTAAGCTCTGACCCACAGGACAGGAGGACTCCTAAGCTCTGACCCACAGGACAGCAGGACTCCTAAGCTCTGACACACAGGACAGCAGGACTCCTAAGCTCTGACACACAGGACAGCAGGACTCCTAAGCTCTGACACACAGGACAGCAGGACTCCTAAGCTCTGACCCACAGGACAGCAGGACTCCTAAGCTCTGACACACAGGACAGCAGGACTCCTAAGCTCTGAGACACAGGACAGCAGGACTCCTAAGCTCTGAGACACAGGACAGCAGGACTCCTAAGCTCTGACCCACAGGACAGTAGGACTCC
Organism: Anomaloglossus baeobatrachus; assembly: GCF_048569485.1. NCBI lineage: Eukaryota > Metazoa > Chordata > Amphibia > Anura > Aromobatidae > Anomaloglossus > Anomaloglossus baeobatrachus. The sequence continues at coordinate 21,055,676 of NC_134361.1, forward strand.
TAAGCTCTGACACCCAGGACAGCAGGACTCCTAAGCTCTGACACACTGGACAGTAGGACACCTAAGCTCTGACACACAGGACAGCAGGACTCCTAAGCTCTGACCCACAGGACAGCAGGACTCCTAAGCTCTGACACACAGGACAGCAGGACTCCTAAGCTCTGACCCACAGGACAGCAGGACTCCTAAGCTCTGACCCACAGGACAGCAGGACTCCTAAGCTGCGACCCACAGGACAGCAGGACTCCTAAGCTCTGACACATAGGACAACAGGACTCCTAAGCTCTGACCCACAGGACAGGAGGACTCCTAAGCTCTGACCCACAGGACAGCAGGACTCCTAAGCTCTGACACACAGGACAGCAGGACTCCTAAGCTCTGACACACAGGACAGCAGGACTCCTAAGCTCTGACACACAGGACAGCAGGACTCCTAAGCTCTGACCCACAGGACAGCAGGACTCCTAAGCTCTGACACACAGGACAGCAGGACTCCTAAGCTCTGAGACACAGGACAGCAGGACTCCTAAGCTCTGAGACACAGGACAGCAGGACTCCTAAGCTCTGACCCACAGGACAGTAGGACTCCTAAGCTCTGACACCCAGGACAGCAGGACTCCTAAGCTCTGACACACTGGACAGTAGGACACCTAAGCTCTGACACACAGGACAGCAGGACTCCTAAGCTCTGACCCACAGGACAGCAGGACTCCTAAGCTCTGACACACAGGACAGCAGGACTCCTAAGCTCTGACCCACAGGACAGCAGGACTCCTAAGCTCTGACCCACAGGACAGCAGGACTCCTAAGCTGCGACCCACAGGACAGCAGGACTCCTAAGCTCTGACACATAGGACAACAGGACTCCTAAGCTCTGACCCACAGGACAGCAGGACTCCTAAGCTGCGACCCACAGGACAGCAGGACTCCTAAGCTCTGACACATAGGACAACAGGACTCCTAAGCTCTGACCCACAGGACAGCAGGACTCCTAAGCTCTGACTCACAGGACAGCAGAACTCCTAAGCTCTGATTCACAGGACAGCAGGACTCCTAAGCTCTGACCCACAGGACAGCAGGACTCCTAAGCTCTGACCCACAGGACAGCAGGACTCCTAAGCTCTGACCCACAGGACAGCAGGACTCCTAAGCTCTGACACACTGGACAGTAGGACTCCTAAGCTCTGACACACAGGACAGCAGGACTCCTAAGCTCTAACCCACAGGACAGGAGGACTCCTAAGCTCTAACCCACAGGACAGCAGGACTCCTAAGCTCTGACACACAGGACAGCAGGACTCCTAAGCTCTGACACACAGGACAGCAGGACTCCTAAGCTCTGACACACTGGACAGTAGGACACCTAAGCTCTGACACACAGGACAGCAGGACTCCTAAGCTCTGACCCACAGGACAGCTGAACTCCTAAGCTCTGACCCACAGGACAGGAGGACTCCTAAGCTCTGAGACACAGGACAGCAGGACTCCTAAGCTCTGACTCACAGGACAGCAGGACTCCTAAGCTGTGACACACAGGACAGCAGGACTCCTAAGCTCTGACTCACAGGACAGCAGAACTCCTAAGCTCTGATTCACAAGACAGCAGGACTCCTAAGCTGCGACCCACAGGACAGCAGGACTCCTAAGCTCTTATTCACAAGACAGCAGGACTCCTAAGCTGCGACCCACAGGACAGCAGGACTCCTAAGCTCTGATTCACAAGACAGCAGGACTCCTAAGCTGCGACCCACAGGACAGCAGGACTCCTAAGCTCTGACCCACAGGACAGCAGGACTCCTAAGCTCTGACCCACAGGACAGCAGGACTCCTAAGCTCTGACACACTGGACAGTAGGACTCCTAAGCTCTGACACACAGGACAGCAGGACTCCTAAGCTCTGACCCACAGGACAGGAGGACTCCTAAGCTCTAACCCACAGGACAGCAGGACTCCTAAGCTCTGACACACAGGACAGCAGGACTCCTAAGCTCTGACACACAGGACAGCAGGACTCCTAAGCTCTGACACACTGGACAGTAGGACACCTAAGCTCTGACACACAGGACAGCAGGACTCCTAAGCTCTGACCCACAGGACAGCTGAACTCCTAAGCTCTGACCCACAGGACAGGAGGACTCCTAAGCTCTGAGACACAGGACAGCAGGACTCCTAAGCTCTGACTCACAGGACAGCAGGACTCCTAAGCTGTGACACACAGGACAGCAGGACTCCTAAGCTCTGACTCACAGGACAGCAGAACTCCTAAGCTCTGATTCACAAGACAGCAGGACTCCTAAGCTGCGACCCACAGGACAGCAGGACTCCTAAGCTCTGATTCACAAGACAGCAGGACTCCTAAGCTGCGACCCACAGGACAGCAGGACTCCTAAGCTCTGATTCACAAGACAGCAGGACTCCTAAGCTGCGACCCACAGGACAGCAGGACTCCTAAGCTCTGACCCACAGGACAGCAGGACTCCTAAGCTCTGACACATAGGACAGCAGGACTCCTAAGCTCTGACCCACAGGACAGCAGGACTCCTAAGCTCTGACCCACAGGACAGGAGGACTCCTAAGCTCTGAGACACAGAACAGCAGGAGTCCTAAGCTTTGACACAGGACAGCAGGACTCCTACTTGACATACAGAGCATGGACCATTTGCAGCATTATTGCAGGGTAATGAAGTGAGTTGAGCTATAATAATATGATTTTGGGACACCGGCTTATTCCCACAATACACCAGGTATCGTCCCCATATTTCACTATCACACATATCTGTTGCTGACGTACTGTCTTCTTCGGCCGGTGCCTGTTATTTTATCCTTGTCTTATCTGTATTGTCCGCACTATTAACCCTTCATGTTGTAGTTTTACAGTGCATGTTCTCTTCGTGTCTTGTAGATGACTGTCACTTCTTATCCACCCTCTTCCGTCCGTGGCGTCATATATGTGCACCATGTTTGCCTTTTTCATTCATTCCCTTAAGCAGAGAGGGGTCCGTCACTAGTGACAGCGATTCTTCATTAATTTCCGGTCCGTCACAGTCACTCTTGGATGAAGAGAGGGATCTTGGAGAAGAAAATGAGACAGCCGCTATGGATGGGCAGCTAATAGTGTGGCCTGAGCTACTGGCGCCCTTTCACCAGGGGTGTGCACTGACAGCAGTACCAAATGTGGATGATGATGATGATGATGATATCCTAACATTGTGATGAATCCCCATATACACTATAATCCCACGTCTGATATCCTGCTCGTGTACATTGCCTGGGGGCTTCATTGTGACCCTTGCAGCTGACCTCTCATAGACTACTGCAGGCAGTTATCTCATGGCAGGACAGCTGGGTATTTTCACTAGTCAATAGGAGTCTGATTGCTGGACCCCCGCTTGTCTATAGAACCAGGGTGTTTCTGATGCTTGTGCTAATATATACAGTAGCAGCCGGTTTGAAAAAGCACAGCTGCAGTGTAAAGCATGGGAGGACCTAACCGCAGGCAAAGATAAAATAAGTCTAAGCTTAATAACCTTTATAAATGGGTATTATTGGATAGTGCTTGTAAATATAAGAAATTTTACAATTTGCTGCTTATTAAAATTTCCAGCTGTTTTGAGATATTAATACTTTACTTTTATCTTCCTTACAGCTTGTTGCCTATGAGGCCGATCACTGCTTCAAATCAGGAGAACATGCAAAGTGCTTACAAGCTATTTTCCATTGAACTTGGGAAGCTGGCTGGGATTGCTGAAGCGCACGGTTTCCTCCTAATACTGGACGGCTTTGGCAAAGTGCTTACAAGCTATTTTCCATTGAGCTTGTTTTGAAGCTGGCTGGGATTGCTGAAGCGCATGGTTTCCTCCTAATACTTGACAGCTTTGGCAAAGTGCTTCCAAGCTATTTTCCATTGAGCTTGTTTTGAAGCTGGCTGGGATTGCTGAAACGCACGGTTTCCTCCTAATACTGGACGGCTTTGGCAAAGTGCTTACAAGCTAGACAAAACTGGTGGTCGGTTTCCTAGGCAACGAGCTGAAAAACAACACGAAATTGTGCATATCTCAAGAACGGCTGCAAATTTTAATAAGCTGTGAATTGCAAAAGTGCTTGTCCTATCTGACAGTAACCATCTATGAAGATGGGATTAACCCTTTATGTCACTGATATAGTTTAGTTTCTGAGCAGCAAGTAGAGAGCAAGGAAGCGTGAAATCTCAGCGATGTGTCCGTGCCCCGGACCTGTCCGTCCGTCTGTTACATATTGTCATATCCATGTCACCCCGTCATTGTTTTATCGCTCATTTATGTTTGTCTTTTCCTGTATTTGTCACATTGTCTATTTATCTGCTCTATAAATATATCACATATTTGTGTTTCTTGTGTTTGTCCTTGCCTTTCTCCATCTTTTCATTACTGTTGAGGTTCTCCAGAACTTGTGCTGCTTCTTCCTTATATCGGAGGGAACCTCCGCTCCTTATGGTTGGACCCGGCCATCCCAAAGTGGAAACGTGACCCCCCAAACCGCACTAATGGGGACCCTCAACATAGGGAGTGATAGATCCTTGGCTGGTAATCCAAAACAGAGGTCTCCACGTTGTTGTTTAACATTATTTATTTAGAATTAAATAAATATTTATTTATTTATTTTTTAATGTGGCTTCTCCCCAAATTGGTTCACCAGTCAAGGTAAAGCTGACAGCTGGGGTCTGGCATACTCCAGATGGGAAGGGCAATGGTTATTGGGCCCTCCTCAGTCTAAAAACAGCAGGCTGCAGTTACCCCAGAAGTGGCACATCCATTAGATGCCCCAAGCCTGGCGCTTCGCATCAGCTCATCCCGTTGCCCTGGTGCGGTGGCAAATGACGGACTAATATATGGGGTTGATGCCAGCTGTGAATTGACATCAAGCCCTGGTATTAGTAATTTGTCGGCATCTAGGAGACACCCCCATTACTAATCCAATAGTTGTAAATGGTAAAAAATAAAATGGTATTGATAAAAAAAAAAACCCGACACCAGCCGTCATTCACCAATTTATTATAAAAAATTAAAGTCCTTTAAATTCCGCTGTAATTCACAAGGAGGTCACACGACGTTCCTCCAAAGCAAACCCAAAAGACATAAAAAGAGAGACTTATTAAAAAAAACACACCCTCATTGACCAATTTATTTCACATCAAAGCACTAATCTAGGTCCGCTGTAATCCATAGGGAGGTCCCAGACTCACTGTCCCAGCCAATGAAGAACAGAACTTTTCTCATAATCTGTGACACCAACCACTGCCATCTCTCACACTGTGCTGTATGAGTACCATGGCAGTGAACTACGGTCACCTCATGAGGTCACCGCACAACATGAGGGTCACACAGTAGCGTCTGTGGCGAGCGGTGACGTCATGAATTCACCACGGTTCACTGCCACGGTTTTCACACAAAGTATCGCAAGAGCTGGCGGCTATGATGTGCGGTGATGTCATGAGTTCATTGTATATCACAACCACTGACTCTTACGATACTCTGTGTGAGAACTGTAGCAATTATCGAATGAGTGAGGGCAGCAATATCTTTTATTATCTTTTTTCATTACTACACCTAAAAGGTAACAAAAATGGATGACCGAATATATGAGAAAAAGGCCGAACCAACCAACCAGAGAGTGTAACTATGGGGAGTGTGTGACATGTCTAGAGGGGAGCGCCCAATTATCCGACATGTGCCACTGTGATAAATATGGTACGGTTCTTTACCGCATGAGTCCTCCCTGGACCCCACAGATCCCTACAAGCACGTGCTCTGCAGAGTCAGGTTGTGATGGGGGAAAAAAATTGAAGAAAAAAAAAATTAAGGGGGTCCCTTTTTGCTTCAAAATGTAAAGGTCTCAGCAATTGGAATATATATATTGAAAATATATAGCAGGAGAACATATACTATTGGGCCAGTTTCTCATAAAAAAATCTGCATGGTCAAAAAATTTACTCCTGGAAGAGCTTCTTTTTTTAATTTATTTATTTTTTTAACCTTAGTAGGTTTTAAAGCAGTGTTTGCAGCTTATTTTTGCAGCCTTTTGACTTGACAGTTTTGAGTTTTGGATATGTTTATGTGGCGCCCTGGACAAGCCAGGGGCCACAGGTAACAACACACACACACCCCCACCCCCAGCAGTTTCACAGCAGACATCCCCAGTGAAACTTGATTCCTTTCCTCGGGCTCAGACTGACACACCAGGTGGACGGAGTCAGGAGATGGAGACGCCCACCCAGGACTTAGCTGGCCTGAGGCAGGAAACAAGCCCAGACAAGTCTAGGAGAGAAAGAGAGAGGAGGTCTGCAGAGAGGCAGACGCAGACTGGGGCCTAGGATTGGAGCCTAGGGCCCTCGTGCAGCAGAGAGTCAGGCAGACGGTAGTGGCCATCTGCAGGGATCCGGGGAGACAGTTGGTGGAACCGTAGGTAGCCGGGGCTGGGCGGTGGCCCACCGGTACTGAACCGGGGAGCCAGCTGGAAGCCGGAGCGCAGGAGGAGTGTACGGAAGGTGCAGGAAAGGACTTACACCACCAAACTGGGTCAGGGGAAAACACCGCAGCGTCTGTGGGACCCGTCCATCCAGCCGAGTGTTTTACCAAGAACTGTGTCCTGATTTCTGGCTGAGTGAGTACCACCGTGCCGTGCGGCACAGCGCTGCCCCTGCGACCCTGCACCTCACCAGGCCCCGCACCCGGCCTGCCATCCATCCCTACCCCATCACCGGGCCCCGGGACAACCAACCCCCTACCCACGGAGGGGAGAAATAACAACAAAGCTGCTCCCTGTCACCGCTCCCGGGATCCCCATACAGAGCAGCGGTGGTGTCCACACAATCACCACAACCGTGGGTGGCGTCACGGACAATCTCCCTTACCAAATCCTCTTTTACTGTAGAGCCTGGGATCACAGACCGGGTCACGCTACCGTGATACCCACAGAAGTGACCCCGGGGCCCGGATCTGAGTACCCCTGGTCCCCGGGCGACACATTTACCCAAAGATCCGCCTGAAAGAAGTGACGTCATTTCTTTTATTCCGCAGCGAGGTTTTCAAAACCTTATTGAGAAAAAATATATATAATTAATAGATTGGAATAGTAATAAGGCGATGTGCACATGTTGCACGTTTTTGCCACGGGTTTTTTTCCAGTGCAGATTTGTCACAAAACCTGAAGGGTTTCCCAATTCGAGCAATGAGAATCCTGACATATCTGCAAACGTTGAGTATTTTCTCCTGGCAGATTTGGTGTCAATTCCTTCAGCTTTTTAGCTGCAGATTTCACCCATATTAATGAGTTTAGAAAAATCTTCAGTAAAAAGCGCATATTTTATGCTGCGTTTTTCCTGCCGAGATGCAGAAATGGTGCAGAAATTTCTGCACCAAGTAATTAACATCTGCACAGACCCTAAGGCGGGCTTTGTGTGTCGCCCTGGGCAAGCCAGGGGACACAGGTCACACACCACCACACCCTACATCCCAGTTAGGAACACCTAAGCTAAACCAAAAATCCTTGTTGCCTTCCTCCAGAGACTGATGTTCACACCAGGGGGTGGGCCAGGCGGTTGGCTCCGCCCACCGAGGAGTTCACAGCTCTGGAGGCGGGAAAAACCAGCAGTCCAGTGAGGGACGTGAAGGAGTAAACAAGCAGTTGAGTGGAGGGTTGAGCCCAGACAGGGCTAAAGAAAACAGCTAAGTGAAAGTGAAGAAAGAAAGGTAGTAAAGGAGGAAAGCAAGAGTGGTGACAGAACAGAAGGAGTGTGCAAAGCCTGAAGTAGTCCAGCTGTGTGCAGGACAGGTCAGCAAGGTCAGCAACGGCGGTGACTGTCTGGAGGGGAACCGTTTGGAAGTCCCTGGAAGGACCCCGTAGGCTGTGTGCCCGGCGGTCTGGAGCAGTGTTCCGAAGGACAGTCAGCACCAGGGCAGGGGCCTCTCGGACCCCGGCAAGGCTTGGAGTCGCCATAAATTGCCGAATCCGTCAGTGAAGGGGACGCAGATCCCCCAACAACCAAGTCCCGATTGAAGGCAACAGCCCAGCCAGTGTAAGAGAGACGCCGCCACCGCCAAGGCACCAGTCTCTCAGGGCCAGCGCCTGCGGGCAAAGAGTAGAGCTCCTCCGGTCCAGCTTGAAGCCGGGGAGCGGGTTACCGGTGGGGACCCATCGCAACCAACAAGTACACAAAGGTGCTAGGAAGAGGGACATCACCGTCACCTACTGGGAGAGCAAGTGCAGCCGTCCGTGGGACCGTCTTACCAGCCGTTTGGTTTACCGTAAAAACTGTGTCAACGTCTCAGGCTGAGTGAGTACCACAGTGCCGCAAGGCACAGCGCTGCCCCCGCGTCCCTGCGCCCACCAGGCCCTGCACCTCCCAAGCCATCATTGGGCCCCGGGATCACCAACCCCTACCCACGGAGGGGCAACCCAACACCTGGCTGCTCCGCATCACCATCCCCGGGATCCCCGTATTGAGCAGCGGTGGTGAAATCAGCACAACCGTGGGTGGCGTCACGGACAATAAACAATCCCCACACCCAACAACCCCCTTTCACTCACGGGCGAGGAGTGCCGCTCGAGAAACCCCCGGGATCCGGCCCACCGCTCGAGCCACCACTGAGCAGCAGCCGCCGGACCCGAGCAGAAGGGGTGAGCGTAGTGTGCTGACACTCTCCTCCCCGCCCGCGACAACTTGGCGTCACGAACAGGATCTTACCGCTCTGCCGTCTGGTAGAGGTGCGCCTTGTTACCGCCGGAGGTATCCGGCAGAAAAATTTCAGAAGCCGCCATCTTTGGCGCGAAAAGTTCCCGCTCGAGCGTCTTCTCGAGCAGTAGAGGCGCGAAGGCCAAAACCCCGCCCCGAGAGAGGAGGGGCCGGAAAAGAGCTAAGGGGGACGCGATGGCGGCTGGCTGCATGTAGCTGCAGCTATAAAAGCAGGGACGCCAGGACTCTGCAAACATACCGTTCCTGGAAGAAGAAGCCATCATGTGGATGCCGTCCCGCGACACCGTAGCCCCCGCGCCTGGAACCGCGGCGTGGGTGGAAATCCGGACCGCGCAGCTCTACCAACGGCTGCAGGTGAAGATGCAGCTCCTCATGGAGGAGTGGGAGGCCGACATGGCGGACGTAGTAGCCACCGTGCGGAGACGCGAGGAGGAGGCGGAGAAAGGGAGGGTGAGTGACCCACGTCCCGATGCCCTTGAAGGGCCGGTCATCGCGGCTGTGGGGCCCGGTCCAAGCCCTCTCCCTCCGTCGCCTCCCTCGCCACCCGTCCCGGAGGCCTTGACCCCGCCACTAGGCCTGCTACCACCGCAACCGGTAGCAGTACCCAGCGTCCCCGCCCAGGTGGGCCAACCTGTAGCCGGAGCCCGTAGTAAACCGGAGGTGTTGCCGTGGAAGATTCCGAAGGTTGAACCGGAGGCATCCCTTGAGAAGTTCCCCGAGCCGGAGCCGATGACCCGCTCCGAGCCGAAGGCCCAGCAGCGGAAAGCCCCTATGCCCATCCCCCACACCTCGGCTGAGGTAGCGCCGGGTTGTTGCTGCAAGGCAGCGTCTAAGGCCAAGACACCACGGGACATGCCGCCCAGATTCCTGACAGTGGGCAATGTCCAGGATGTCCCGCGGGGCCCGACCCGTGCGCCGGCGCTGGCGGCAGCGCCGTATTGGGATAGGGAGCCGGTACCGCTGGGCCTGGAGATCGCCGAGAGGGAGCGGAAGAAGGCCGAGCTGGTAGCTAGAGCTATCCGGGAGAAAGAGAACCTCCGGCAAGCAACCGCCCGTGTCCGGGGACCGTTGTACGAGGGGCAGGTGAGGCGGTTTGATGTCCGCCGGGGCTACGGGTTCATCTACGAACCGGGCCTGGAGGCCGAAGTGTTCATAGCCCGGCGGGATGTGAATACCCACCTGCCTGAGGAGCATCCTGGCCGCAATCTGATGCCGGGCGACATCGTACAATACACCCGATACTTTGGGGAGCGGGGGTGGTTTGCGCTGGGCGCCAAACTCAGGAGGGGCCCGGAGGCCCGAGCGAGCGCAGACCTCTCTCCCTTGGCAGCGGCACCGGAGCTTGAGCAACCGGAGTAGGGCAGCAGATGCCCGCAGTACCGTCCCCGTTGGGACCACCAGTTTGTTTGTTTGAAAAGTTTGAAAGTTCTGCCAATGATGAAAATGATTACCGAAGTGTAACCTGATTTGCTTTGTGATTAGCAACCGGCCGGAGCCGTCACCGTTGTCCCCGTGGGGACCGTTAAAAGTTGTTTGTGCATGGGAACTATCCATGGACAAGCCCGTGAACTTGCAGGGCAACCACAGACGCTAGTGGCATGTAAATATGTTGTTTACCGTTACCGTTTTCCGCAGGCCGCCTCCGGAGAGGCAGGTTGGAGGGAGGGCCCTGAGCAGAGCAGGCTAGGGCCCAGCCACCAAAGGAACTGGTGGCTACCCTCTGGAGGGAAGGACAGATCCCGCTCGGGTACCGTGTGCTGGACTGTGGGTCAAGGGGTGCTGCCTGGGTTTTAGGGGCAGCATCAGGGCCAGGTTACTTGGGTGGGAGAGAGCGGAAACCGTAACCGTAAACCGTTTGAAACCGTTTAAGTAAATGTGCCTCCCGTAAGGGAAGAGTTATTAAAAATGTATTTTTGTTGAATTACCATGTTATCTTTTACAGAAAAATAAAACCGGTGTTGGACGGCAGCCCGCGGACGGTCTGCATTTTGCTAAGGGGGAATGTGTCGCCCTGGGCAAGCCAGGGGACACAGGTCACACACCACCACACCCTACATCCCAGTTAGGAACACCTAAGCTAAACCAAAAATCCTTGTTGCCTTCCTCCAGAGGCTGATGTTCACACCAGGGGGTGGGCCAGGCGGTTGGCTCCGCCCACCGAGGAGTTCACAGCTCTGGAGGCGGGAAAAACCAGCAGTCCAGTGAGGGACGTGAAGGAGTAAACAGGCAGTTGAGTGGAGGGTTGAGCCCAGACAGAGCTAAAGAAAACAGCTAAGTGAAAGTGAAGAAAGAAAGGTAATAAAGGAGGAAAGCAAGAGTGGTGACAGAACAGAAGGAGTGTGCAAAGCCTGAAGTAGTCCAGCTGTGTGCAGGACAGGTCAGCAAGGTCAGCAACGGCGGTGACTGTCTGGAGGGGGACCGTTTGGAAGTTCCTGGAAGGACCCCGTAGGCTGTATGCCCGGCGGTCTGGAGCAGTGTTCCGAAGGACAGTCAGCACCAGGGCAGGGGCCTCTCGGACCCCGGCAAGGCTTGGAGTCGCCATAAATTGCCGAATCCGTCAGTGAAGGGGACGCAGATCCCCCAACAACCAAGTCCCGATTGAAGGCAACAGCCCAGCCAGTGTAAGAGAGACGCCGCCACCGCCAAGGCACCAGTCTCTCAGGGCCAGCGCCTGCGGGCAAAGAGTAGAGCTCCTCCGGTCCAGCTTGAAGCCGGGGAGCGGGTTACCGGTGGGGACCCATCGCAACCAACAAGTACACAAAGGTGCTAGGAAGAGGGACATCACCGTCACCTACTGGGAGAGCAAGTGCAGCCGTCCGTGGGACCGTCTTACCAGCCGTTTGGTTTACCGTAAAAACTGTGTCAACGTCTCAGGCTGAGTGAGTACCACAGTGCCGCAAGGCACAGCGCTGCCCCCGCGTCCCTGCGCCCACCAGGCCCTGCACCTCCCAAGCCATCACCGGGCCCCGGGATCACCAACCCCTACCCACGGAGGGGCAACCCAACACCTGGCTGCTCCGCATCACCATCCCCGGGATCCCCGTATTGAGCAGCGGTGGTGAAATCACCACAACCGTGGGTGGCGTCACGGACAATAAACAATCCCCACACCCAACAACCCCCTTTCACTCACGGGCGAGGAGTGCCGCTCGAGAAACCCCCGGGATCCGGCCCACCGCTCGAGCCACCACTGAGCAGCAGCCGCCGGATCCGAGCAGAAGGGGTGAGCGTAGTGTGCTGACACCCTCCTCCCCGCCCGCGACATTTGCACGCTGCGACATCGGTAACAATGTGTTACCGATGCTGCAGCGATAGTCCCGCCCCCGTCGCATTATTATCGCTACGGCAGTTTCACACGCACATACCTGCCGTGCGACGTCCCTCTGGCCGGCGACCCGCCTCCTTCCTAAGGGGGCGGGTCGTGCGGCGTCACAGCGACGTCACACGGCAGGCGGCCAATTAAAGTGGAGGGGCGGAGATGAGCAGGATGTAAACATCCCGCCCACCTCCGTCCTTCTCATTGCAGCCGGCGGCAGGTAAGGTGAAGTTCCTCGCTCCTGCGGCTTCACACACAGCGATGTGTGCTGCCGCAGGAGCGAGGAACAACATCGCACCTGTCGCTGCACCGGCATTATGGAAATGTTGGAGGCTGCAGCGATGATACGATAACGACGCTTTTGCGCTCGTTCATCGTATCATCTAGGATTTACACACTACGACATCGCAAGTGACGCCGGATGTGCGTCACTTTCGATTTGACCCCACCGACATCGCACCTGCGATGTCGTAGTGTGCAAAGCCGCCCTAAGGCTATGTGCGCACTAGGCCGTTTTACCCGCGGATTTACCCGCTGATTTGCTGCGGAAATTTCTTGAGAAATGTCTGCAATCTTTGTGCAGACATTTCCCAGCAAATCCTATGAGAAAAAAAAATAGCTGTGCGCACGCTGCGGATTTTTCTCAAGAAATTTCCTTGAGAAGATTTTCTTGAGAAAATTTCTTGAGAAAATGAGCATGTCAATTCTTTTCCGCAGGTACCTGCGGATTTCTGCAGTACAGCCTGCAAAATCCGCAGGGAACAACCTGCGGGAAAATCGCGGCAAATTCGCGGCTAATCCGCATGCGGATTTGGTGCGGATTTTTTCCGGAGGTCCGGAAATCTTCCACTCCCAGAAGTTTCTCAAGATATTTTCTTGAGAAACGTCACATTTCTAGTGCGCACAAAGCCTAAAGAAGGAAGTGTTTGGAGGAGTTCTGTTTCACAATCCTCCTCCAAAAAAACTCTGGGGTTACATAGTCTTAAATGAATCCTTCACATTATTCAACATCATACAAAGCAGCAAAATGCAGCAGAGTAGCGGGGGGTGCAAACTCCAATGGCATAATATATGGTGAAGAAATAAGGTGAAAATAGGGGCGTCTTCATTAACTACAGATGGAGAGAAGGTAAAGAGGAAGTTAGAAAATAGGAGGGAGAGGTAAATGTTGTAAAAGTAGAGACAGCGTTCCAGAGAAATGGGGCAGCACAAGAGGAATTCTGTATGTGATGCTCGACACTATGTGGCGAAGTGTGGCGCTAGATACTACTTGTGTGCAGTGTGAACGGAGAGGTAGTCACACAAGCCGGGATCAGGAACCAGGAGGACACGACAGGACACAAGGAGCAAGCAGAGTTGAGATCAAGATACAGGCCGAGGGTGAGGATACTAGGAGAGTATGTATACAATACAATATGAAGAGGGGGTTAATGCCGCGCATCAGCCAAAATGAAGATGTAGCACGTTGATGTTATAAACGTATTCTTTTATTCCATCGGTCTACGCGTTTCGAGGATATACCTCTTCTTCAGGACCAGTGCATTAACATAGTATATGTTATAGGAGAGAGAAGAGGTATATCCTCGAAACGCGTAGACCGATGGAATAAAAGAATACGTTTATAACATCAACGTGCTACATCTTCATTTTGGCTGATGCGCGGCATTAACCCCCTCTTCACTCTGATTTGTATGCACATCCACGTGGGGCTGCAGCAGACGCCATCATCCTATGCTTTATCAGTGGTTGTGACTATCACAACCTTTTCAGGTGAGTGTATTTTTCCTGATCTACCTCACTGATCTGTTGGTATTACACTATCAGCGCTCCTTATTTTTCAGTTTATAGGAGAGTATGTATAGGATACAGGGAGCAGGAGGAGACATTGTCAGGAGATGGTCTGAGGTCAGAAGCTAGGAGGTAACGACAAAGTCAGGGGGTGGACAGAGCAGAGTCAACTACAGTCCAGGGTCGAGAAGCCAAGATCAGATAACTGTACACAAGCGGGTGCCAAGAGCACTTGCTGCCAGGAAATACGACTGGCGACGTTCCGGCGAGCATGCTCCCAAATGATGCAGAGTAATCACCCGGAACGAGGAGCATCTGGGAAAGCCCCTCCCAGCACCAGCGTAGGACCTAATGGTGGGAATCAACCTGTCCACAGGAGCTCAGGACAAACGGCAGAGCATCTAACCCTGCAAAATGCTCTGCGCGACGGAACAGTGAAGTACCGGCTTTGCAGGAGAGGGTCCGGGTCCGGCGGATAACTGCCGGGTTGACAAGGAAGTCCTAGATCCGATCCGGAAAGAGAGAGACTTGGCCAAGGCCCCCACACTACACCCACATTGAAGCCATCCACAGTGCCCCCCACAATGAAGCCATCCACAGTGCCCCCCACAATGAAGACATCCACAGTGCCCCCCACAATGAAGACATCCACAGTGACCCCCACAATAAAGCCATCAACAGTGCCCCCACATTGAAGCCAGCCATAGTGCCCCCACATTGAAGCCAGCCATAGTGCCCCCACATTGAAGCCATTCACAGTGCCCCCACATTGAAGCCATCCACAGTGCCCGCATAATGAAGCCATCCACACTGCCTCCATAATAAGAGACAGAGAGATCCACCCGCGGCAACACAAACAGCTCTGCTACTTTACTACATCTCAGAGTGATAACACTGCCCGCTCTGAGTGTAGCGTGGAGCGTTAAGGATGCTGCCATGAGCGCGGCAGACTGTCACAGCCTCCGGGGCCGGTACACTGTCACAAGCTAGGGGGTCGTGCCAGTATGCACTGACGGCCGGTGGGCTGGGACCGATCACCACAGCACACTGTAGCAGGCTAGGGGGCGTGTCAACCTGCACGGACGGACTGTGGGCGGGGAGCGGCGATGACGCGATCACCGCAGCAGACTGTCACAGGCTGGGGGGCGTGTCAGCCTGCACGGACGGACGCTGGGCGAAGAAAACAAGGAAAGAAGTGGGAAGAACCGAAAGAAGTATGCCGCCATGCCACATAGTGTCGTAAGTATGAAACGCTCATTTATTTATTGTTTTTTTTCATGTTTTATGACTTGCCGAATCCGGATTGCGCACCCGGAATCCTGCGTCCGGGTCGTCCCCGGAGATAGCACTGAAACCGCGCGGATCCGGACGTTTACAGTCCGGGTCCGCTCAACACTATTCACACATCGGAAACGTGACACTGTGTATATCATACGGGAAAAGGAGAAAATCAGCAGAGAGAATGGTTAGGAGAATATCTGAGAATAAGGGTGAAGGTCTAGATTGGGGAACGTTCAGGGAAGGGAACTGAAGGTAAAACATGGTCATTTATACTTGATTGATACTGTAGGTGGGGAGATGAGGAAAAGGGAAAACTAATGGAGAGTAGTGGGGGACAGTAAAGGCTACTTTACACACTGCGATATCGGTCCCGATATCGCTAGTGTGGGTACCCGCCCCCATCTGTTGCGCGACACGGGCAAATCGCTGCCCGTGTCGCACAACAGCCGTCACACATACATACCTGTCCGGCGACGTCGCTGTGACGGGCGAACCGCCTCCTTTCTAAGGGGGCGGTCCGTGCAGCGTCACAGCGACGTCACTGAACCGCCGCCCAATAGCAGCGGAGGGGCGGAGCTGAGCGGGACGTAACATCCCGCCCACCTCCTTCCTTCCTCATAGCGGCCGGGAGGCAGGTAAGGGGAGCTTCCTCGTTCCTGCGGCGTCACACGCAGCGATGTGTGCTGCCGCAGGAACGAGGAACAACCTCGTTACTGCTGCAGTAACGAGATTTGAGAATGGACCCCCATGTCGCCGATTAGCGATTTTGCACGTTTTTGCAACGATGCAAAATCGCTTATCGGTGTCACACGCAACGGCATCGCTAATGCGGCCGGATGTGCGTCACGAATTCCGTGACCCCAACGACTCCGCATTAGCGATGTCGCAGCGTGTAAAGCCCGCTTAAGTCTAGCGGCATTATCAACTAGGAGAGTCTTAACAATTCATTTCCATTGGATGTGCACATTATAAATTATTATTATTATTATAATTATTTTCCAATGACTTGCTGTGTTGGGTGTTATGTGATAATATTCTGTTCTCTTCTTCTGTAGGTTACACTCCAATCCCAGGATACAACGATTTCAACTGAGGCTCCAGGAGGTAAATGAAAAATTATTTTTTTTAAACCTCCATCAATAAGTTTTGTGCAGTTGTGGCTCCGGCTTTAGACACAATCTTTGTGGCTTTTCTCACATACGTGGCCCTTACCACGACTTCTTTTGTATTATCATTCATGGGATTTTTTTTTTTATTCTTGTCTTATTTCCTAACGAATAAAAGAGGAAATAAAAAATAAACACCCGCCAGAGTTTTCTGATCTGATGCTTTCATGCCGTTATTAAAAAATAAAAAAATATTAGAAAATCAAGATTCCCCAGTGATCACCGTGTTCCTTCAGTTTCAGGTCTACAGGAATTTTATACTCACAGCAGAAAAGAGGGCAACCAGTCCGGTCAGCCCAGGCCAACACATCTAATGCACCACAGGATGCAGACAAATCTCTCAACATGATGGACACTTCACAGGTGCAAGGTAAATTGCACACTAGTGGCGCGCATAGGGCGCTGTTCACACTTGTATGCGCATGGTTTCCAGCCAGCAACCTATTACCATGCCCTTACTATTAGATTAGGCGGGTTAGGCTATGTACGCACGCTGCGTTTTTTTGACGCTGCGTTTTTGTGCGTTTTTGTCCGCTAAAAACGCACCCGCGTCGAAAAAAAGGCGTAAAAAAAACGCATGCGTTTTTGCCGCAATTTGGTGCGTTTTTGGCTGCATTTTGCTGCGTTTTTGATCTCTGCGTTTTGCTGCGTTTTTCCAATGCATTGCATGGGCGGAAAACGCAGAAAAACGCAGGAAAGAATTGACATGTCCATTTTTTTTTTAAGCTCAAAAACGCAGCTTAAAAAAAAAGTTGTGTGCAGACAGCAAAAATGAAAACTCATAGGCTATGTCCGCACGTTGCGTCGGAGTACCTGCAGTTTATTCTGCACGTTTTCCTTCCCTTGGTTTTTGACCAAATGGCTTTTGACCATTTTTTAGCGCTAAAAACGCATGCGTATTTACCGCGTTTTTAGTGCGTTTTCAGTGCTTTTTACCTGCATTTTCACCTGTGTTTCTGCAGATGCGTTTTCTAGATCAAGACACTGAGAAATAAAGTTGGAATAGTCAAAAAGAATGAAAAAAGAGAAAAAAAATGATTATATTCACTTTTAATATAACTATATGTAAAATCAACAATTATAATGAAATAATAGTGGTTATGCACATTTTAAGCGAAAAATTGGTGATATTTATTATTTTATAACATTTAAATTTTCGGTTATTGTATGTGTGTAAAGGAACATTAGAACCCTTTAATTTTGTGCCACAAAAGCATGCATTTTTGTAGCCAAAAACGCAGTGGAAAAGTAGGTAAAAAGCATGAAAAACGCAGGAAAGTTGATTTTGGTTGCATTTTGCCATTTCTCATTGACTCCAATGGTAAGGAAACGCTGCAGAAATGGCAAAAACAACTGACATGCTGCTTCTTTGGACGCATGGTTTTTGACCCAAAATATGCAAATTAAATGCTGCAGAAAAAAAAAGCAAAGTGCAGACAGGATTACAGCTTTTCCCATAGACTTTGCTGGAAAACAAAAACGCATGCGTTTTAGCGCAAAAACGCTGCGGAAACGCGGGAAAAAACGCAACGTGTGAACATAGCCTAAGAGGCCTGGCTGCACCCCGTATAAAGAAAGTGCAAAAAATATATCAAATATATATGAGGTATTAGTTAGTAAATTGGCCAATGTACATAAGCCTGCAATCCTCATCACGGATCCTCGTGCTTGCAGGTCCCTACATATAAATATCAAAAATAGCAACAAAAAGAGGAGATAAAAATGCCCCCAAAAATGTACTCTGCTGTGAGTATATTATATTACATTTTTGGGGGAGATTTTATCTCCTCTTTTTGTTGCTATTTTTGATTTCTACAGGAATTTCAGCTAGAAAAGGTCTCGGGTGTAAGGATCCAGGCGACCGGCAACGTAGATTCTCACAAATATGGCGGTGGTGGAAAGAAGGTCTGTCAGGGTGATTTAATCTGGAGGTTTCGGTGACTGCAGACGACTCTTAGGGGTACTTTGCACGCTGCGACATCGCAAGCCGATTGCTGCGATGCCATGCGCGATAGTACCCGCCCCCGTCGCAGCAGCGATATCTTGTGATAGCTGTCGTAGCGAACATTATCGCTACAGCAGCTTCACATGCACTTACCTGCCCTGCGACGTCGCTCTGGCCGGCGACCCGCCTCCTTTCTAAGGGGGCGGGTCGTGCGACGTCACAGCGACGTCACACGGCAGGCGGCCAATAGAAGCGGAGGGGCGGAGATGAGCAGGACGTAAACATCCCGCCCACCTCCTTCCTTCCTCATTGCAGCCGGGACGCAGGTAAGGAGATGTTCCTCGCTCCTGCGGCTTCTCACACAGCGATGTGTACTGCCGCAGGAACGAGGAACAACATCGTACCGTCGCTGCAGCTAAATTATGAAAACGTCGGACACTACACCGATGATACGATTACGACGCTTTTGCGCTTGTTAATCGTATCAAAAACGTTTTACACACTGCGATGTCGACAGCGACACCGGATGTGCGTCACATTCTATTTGACCCCACCGACATCGCACCTGCTATATCGTAGTGTGCAAAGTGCCTCTAATTTGACCAGTTTGTCGGATATTTTCTCTTTCATTTCGTTCAACTTTTTTTTCATTGTTTTATGTTTTTTATGTTTATGATAAAAGGAAACTGCACAGATCACTCCACAGTCACAAAATGGGATTTCTATGGCTCTGGACAAGAGACACTTAGGACCTGTCACCGGATGGTTTTGCAGACCCATCTTGCACCATTGAAGGAGACTTATGTCTTTGGGAAAATTTTATGTTATTTTTATATTTTATTTTAGCAGAATCAATAAAGGAAACACACAGAGGACAGAGATTAGAAACTTGTCTCCATAATCTCTGTAATTTCATGAGTAACAATGATTTTATCCTTGAAGGAAATGCATTTTGGAAATTGGGGGACATTGGAGTTGTCCCTGTGGTTGGATTCAGAGTCTATGGAAAATCGTCCATAATAAAAAATCTAAACCAGTGGTTGTGAACCGAATTGCCGTTGAACCCCCAGGGTGCCACAACACCCCTGTTAAAAATGGTGACAGGTGACCAACGATGGGTGCTAAACAGGAAGCCGCTCCCGGCCTCCAGTGCTGATGACTTAATAAATGGCCTCTACATCTTTAGGCCTCCTTCATACGTCCGTCATTCCTGTATGTATGACGCCAATTTTCACACGGACATATGCAGACCCATTAAAATCAATGGGTCTGCGCGCACATCTGTGTTTTCTCACGGATCGTGTGTCCGTGTGGATCATATGTGTGTCCGTGTGCTCCGCACAGCGACATGTCCATTTTTCTCCAGCAGCCTTGATGTCACACAGCCCGCACACTGATGTGATCCATGTGACACGTACTGGAGAAAACACATGTCTTTGAAATAAAATTATTTTCTATACTCACCTTCTCCAGCGCTGCTGTCACTTGCTTCCAGGCCCGCTCATTATGCTCATGAATATTCACTGAACCGTAGACCCGGAAGCAGCAGCACCAGAGACATCAGTGTTGGGGACTGGTGAGTATAGAAGTTCATGCTGTCCGTATGTTATTTGGATGTCACACAGGTAGCACACTGACAGCATATACACATATGCACCTACACCACGGACTGTGCAAAACGTGTGTTGTGCACGGACGCGTGAAAGAGGCCTTAAAGTGAGGATACAATAATCTTCCATCCTGCTCTCACGTCTTCTCTTCTTACATCAGCACCCATACACAATAACTGGAAAGATAAAAGAAGCACAGATAGGGTCTTATCCAGGATAACAGCAAACCCTAGATGGAGTAGGAAGGCTCACCTCTTGTAGTTGTGAGAAGTCACAACCACTGTAGTAGCGTGTAACACGGCTGCTGCAGCACCCCAGTGGAAGATATCAATATGGGTGGATGAAAGGGTTAAAAGCCGCACTGCTATGGAAGAACTCCCAAGCTCATTCTGATAAATGATCATGATCTTCTTGTCCTGATGAAGGAAAAATTTCTCTGAAACGTATTGCCAAATAAAAATCACAATCATTTATGAGCCTAAGCTTGGGAGTTCTTTCACAGCAGAGCTGCTTTTAATCCTTTTATCCACCCATATTGATACATCAGCACCCATGGTATCTACAGTATTAGATCAGATAGACATGGTTGAAAGCAGTGTGGGCAGCATCTTGTGATCTCAGCACCCATGGTATCTCCAGTATTAGATCAGATAATGTGGACAGCAGTGTGAGCAGCCTCTTCTTACCTCAACACCCATGGTATCTCCAGTATAGATCAGATAGATAAGGTGGACAACAGTGTGAGCAGCTTTCTTTTATCTCAGCAGCCTGGTATTTCCAGTATTGGATCAGATAGACAAGGTGGGCAGCAGTGTGAACAGCCTCTTGTTACCTCAGCACCCCATTTTATCTCAAGTATTACATCAAATAGATTGGGTGAACAGCAGTGTGAGCAGTCTGTTACCTCAGCCCCCCTGGTAACACCAGTATTAGATCTGATAGACATGGTGGAAAGTAAGGTGAGCAGCTTCTTATCTCAGTAATCCTGGCATCTCCAGTATTGGATCAGAAAATGTGGACAGCAGTGTGAGTAGCATCTTCCTACCTCAGCACACCTGGTATCTCCAATATTAAATCAGATAAATAAGTTGGACAACAATGTGAGCAGCCTCTTCTTATCTCAGCGCCCCTGGTGTATCCAGTATTGGATCAGATAAATAAGATGGACAACAATGTGAGCAGCCTCTTCTTATCTCAGCGCCCCTGGTGTGTCCAATATTAGATTAGATAGGATAAACAGCAGCAAAATGCAAAGCAATATGGTGGAAATGGTACAATTGCCACTTGCTGAGCTGCAGAGCTGTGTATGGGGTTGAGTCCTAAGTTTTGTTGGTATAAAGGAAAAAATGGAATGGTGCAAAAATGTTAAATAACCGACTATTATAATATACGCACATATGTATACCACCAAAGAGTGGCATCTTTTTATTCCAATGGAATCCGATCTTCCCCCATATATCGCTCTGCACACAGCACGGCCATAGGTACTTCAATGAAGTTTGCATTGGCGGCCCCTCTGTGCAAACTGATTAGTGGTATCAAAAATAATAATAATATCCTCCTGCTGCTGTTATTCTGTCTCTCCAGATTCAGAACAAAATGCTTTGCTTAATTAATAAACATAAAATACATAAAAAATATTTTAGATTAATGACTATTATTCCCCTCCCCCAGAAATGCATTAATCAGGCTTCAACTTATTTTTTCATACATCATTGTTATGATCATTTTTGTCCACTAGGTGGCGATGTTACTCCATGTGCTGTATGGGGCCATTTACGGGAAATCAGCTCACTTCTCAGAAGACTGTAATTCATGGTTTCACCAAAAGAGGGCACAACATGCACAAGAAAATACGTGTAAATATTTCTAGCACTCTGTTCTGGAAGGTGATGGCCCTTTAAGACTGCTCCGCTCTTGGGCTACGTTCACACAGAGGTTTGGGTGGGAGGTTTTTTTTAGATGATTCTCTTAAACTCTTCCAATTTATTCCCATGGCATATATGCACTTTGCTGCTCAAGTCTGGAGGGATTTTTTGTTTTTAGATTTTCCTTTATTTCTTGAAAAGGTTCTAAAAATCTCCTAAGAAAAAAATGAAGCGTCAGGTCACATACTTGAAGCAGATCTTGGAGGAGATTTCTTCATTCTAGACACTGACAAACAAAAGAGGCTGCAAAGAAAAAAAAACTTTTTTGGAACATTTTCATAAAACCATTTCCAAAACAACTTCAGGAAATCCTTGCCGAAAAGAAAAAAACTCATCCAAAAAAAGAATTTCCTAAAGGAATTTCTGCTTGAAAACTTGTGGATTTTTGAACTCCTGAAAAAAAACTCAGTGTGAACACAGCTTTAGGAGAATACATGTTACTTTTTTTGCATTTTTTTTTTCCATGAGGTTTAGGCTGAGACCGCACTTTGCGTTTCCACCTGCGTTTCTGCTGCTTTTTAGGTCCGTTTTGAGAAGCACCTTTTTCATTCCAAAAGGCATGCGTTTTGATTTTCCAGCAAAGTCTATGGAAAATATGAATTTTCAGACTGCACTTTGCGTTTCTAAACGCTGCGTTTAATTTGCATATTTTGTGGCAAAAACCATGCGTTCAAAGAAGCAGCATGTCAGTTGTTTTTGCCATTTTGGGTGCGTTTTGCTAACATTGAAGTCAATGAGAAATGGCAAAAACCAAGATTCCTTCAAATTCCTGCATTTTACCTGCTTTTTCAGTGCAGAAAACATGCGTTTTGAACTACCAAAGCGCATGCTTTTTGGACATCAAAATAATGATTTGATATGTCCCTTTACACACACATAATCCGACAATTAACTTTATGAAAAATATGCATTTATTGCTATATTTCCGATAAAATGTATATTACCGCTATAATTTTATGAATTATATCTATTTTCATTATTTTTCCAATTAATATAGATTTTTTCCTTTTTTTTTATCTTTTTTTCATTCTTTTTGACTGTTTAAACTTTATTTAGCAGTGTCTTGATGTTCAAAACGCATCTGTCAAAACGCAGGAGAAAACGCATGTAAAAAGTGCTGAAAACGCATCAAAAACGCGGTAAATACGCATGCGTTTTGAGCGCTAAAGTTCAGAAAAAGCAACTTTGTTCAAATCAATTAAGCCAAAAAGGTGCGTTTTGAACTGCAAGTAGGAGAACGCAAAGTGCGTTCTCACCCTTAGGCTGTGTCCGCACTTTGCGTCGAGGTAGTTTCAGTTGTAAACGCATTCTCTGGCAGAAATTGTCTTTGTCAAATTTGATTTTGACCACAAAAACGCTATAAATACGCTTGCGTTTTTACCGCATTTTAGCCGCGTTTTACATGCTTTTTCATTGCTTAAATTCAGATGCGTTTTGACTATAAATACACTGCTAAATAAAGTTTAAACATACAAACACTATAAAAAAAGGAAAAAAATAATAACAAATATCAAGATTTAAAATCATACATAAAATGGCTTATTTTATTAAAATGATAACTTTGTGCTAATATTTATGCATAAAATTACATTTATTTATTGATTTTCTTAAATTTATTTGTCGGACTATGTGTGTGTGTGTAAAGGGACATATCATGCCATTAATATTTTGTCAAAAACACATGCATTTAATTGGTCCAAAAAGCATTTTTTTCTGCATCAAAAAAGCATGTAAAATGCTAGGATTTTGATTTAGGTTGCGGTTTGATGATTCTCATTGACTTCAATGTTAGCAAAATGCTGCCAAAATGGCAAAATAATTGACATGCTGCTTCTTTAAACACTAAGATTTTGCCAAATTTTCTGCAACTAAAACACTGCGTTTTTAACAGCATTGTGCGCACAAGAAATCCCAATTTCCCATAGACTTTGCTTGAAAATTAAAACGCAGGCATTTTGGCATTAAAACGCTGCAGTTCAAAACGCTGCGGAAACGCATGAAAAAACGCAAAGTGCGCACATTGCCTTATGCTAATTAAAAGCTGCTTTTTACAGAACCAGCAAAGGCGATGATATTCCAGAAATCTCCTGCACAGACACACATTTGCTTTTTTTCCCTGACTAAAATGGAAAACTTCTGCATTTTTGCTGCATTTTGTCACCATTAAAAGCAACGAGAGGGAAAAAACCCAGCTGCATTTTTGCTGCTTTTGCGGTGACTGAAACTCACTTGATGCAAACATGTACTGTAGACAAATGACATCAAAAACGCAGCAAAAAAAAAAGCAGCAAAAACTTTCTTTTTGGAAGCAGCTTTTTTTTTTACTTCCAAAAGAGCAGGTTTTGCTGTAGCAAAAAAAAAAAGCAGCAAAAAAAGCAACAAAAAAAGCAGCAAAAAAAGCAGCAAAAAAAGCAGCAAAAAAGCAATGTGTGAACACTACTGTGTGATTGTGAGTCAGAATTGTCTTCCTCTTCTCTAACCTCGGCTGTGGTGTCTGCCTGGTGACTGCTGAGCACCGGGGATTCGCTTTTCTTATTGGACTTCGCTCGTTGGTTTCTGTTTTTTAGTGACTCATGTTTCATGTTTCCTCCTCAGCCTCCGGTTTATCTGAATAAGGACGATGGCCGGCCGTCTCTGTAGCCTGATTGTTCTGTGTCTGTCCCCTACAGTGAATTCCGGTGAGTATACAGGAGCGTGTAATGTTAGGATTGTAGTGAGGATTTATTTCGCCATCACAGATGTTGTAATTCTATAGCATGGTGTACGGCATAAGGTTATTTTCTTAACCCCTTACTGACATCCGCTGTGCATGTATGGCAAAGCTTGGACAGAGTTATATGGAGCCGGGTTAGATCGTGGCCGATTTATACGTTTTTTAAACGTTATTCCCTGTATATTGTCCTGATGAAGGAGACGGAGCTGTCCCTGAAACGCGTAGACTTGTGAAAATAAAAGGGATTTACTTATATTTTCCGGACTCCTGTGGTTTTGGCGCAGTATTTAAACCTGCTTTTCTCCTGCCTTTGAAATCATCTTTTATCAATTGTGGGATTAAAAAAAACATAAGAACAATATATTTATAACATATACGGTATATATATATATATATATATATATATATATATATACACACACAATTGAAGAGAAACATAAAAACAATATATTTATGTGTATATGTATATATTGTTTTTCTGCTGTTTTATTTTTTTAGTTCTGTTAAATATGATAAATAATAAAAAAAAACCTTATCTTGTATATTTATATATATATATATATATATATTATATGTATAAATATATATATATATATATATATTATACATATTTTATATATGGTATATATATATATATATATATATTAAAAAAATAAGTTTCTTTTATTATTTATCATATTTAATTTTTTTTCACTCTATCTCCCAATAAATTTGGAATAAAGAGTGATAAAACAGAAGCCTGTATAAGGCTATGTGCGCACGTTGCGTTCTGCCGTGACAAATATTCTGCAGCGTTTTGTCACTGCATGTGCGTTTCAAAATGCAGCTGAATATTTGCGTTCTGGATGCTTGCTCTGCCATAGGTCTGTTTCAGACGTCCGTGTTTAATTAGGTACCAGTCAGACGCATGTTTATGGTCATACGTATGTCACACGTGTGACATCCGTGTTTGTATACGTGTGACACATACCGGGTAAAACACGTGTCTCTGCAATCAAAATATGTTCTATATTTACCTGTATCCAGTGATGCTGCCTCCCGCTCCTGACCCTCGCTCATTATTTTCATTGATTATTCACTGCCCGAGGATCTGGAAGCCGGGGCATCGCGGGGACAGCATCGCCGGGGACAGGTGAGTATACAGCAGTTGGTGCAGTGACATCCAGGGGGTCATCAGGGTTCCCAATGAACTCTCATGAACCCCTGGAAGTCACCATCGTGACACTCGCTGTAGCACAGTTGTTGCGGGGGTGTCATCAGGAGGTCATCAGAGTTCATTGGGAAATCCGATGACCTCCTGGACGTCCCTGCACACACACTGCTGGCAGGATACTCACCGGTCACTAGCGATGTCCCCAGCGATGCTGTCCTCGGCGATGCGGTCTCCAGCGCTGTCACCGCGCTGCCCCTGCTCCCAGCTGCTCACTGCAGTGAATAATCAATGAATATAATGAGCGGGGGTCAGGAGCGGGAGGCAGCATCGCTGGATACAGGTAAATATAGAACATGTTTTTATTTAAAAACCCGTGTTTTCTCCGCTCCGTGTCACACTGATGTCACACGGATCACTTCAGT
Source organism: Anomaloglossus baeobatrachus (assembly GCF_048569485.1). NCBI lineage: Eukaryota > Metazoa > Chordata > Amphibia > Anura > Aromobatidae > Anomaloglossus > Anomaloglossus baeobatrachus. Next base: position 21,081,729 of record NC_134361.1, read on the forward strand.
GTGCGGTCCGTGTGACACCCGTGCTGCCGGAGAAAAAACGGACACTTCTCCGTGTGAAATAGCGGGGCCACACGGTCCGTGTGAAAACACGGCCGTGTGAGTACACAATAGGGTAACATGGGTACGTGTGACATCCGTGTTAAAAACGGATGTCACACGTACCTAAAACACGGATGTCTGAAACCAGCCATAGACAGAGCTGGAAAAGCATCCAAAACACACAAAAGAAGTGACATGTTGCTTTTTAGAACGCAGCGATATTGTCAAATATTTGGCAGCCAAAACGCTGCGTTCTAAAACACAACATTCGCATGGAATTTCCTAAATTCTCATAGACTTTGCTGGGGACGCAGAACACATGAAAAAAACACAACGTGCGCACACAGCCTTATGGTGCCAGTAATCATTACAGCTCACAGAATATTTTCAGCTTTTTGGAATAAACATTGAACATTGTGTGACACAATTCTGCATCACTTTCACAATGTTTTCAGATCTCTGCTTGCTGTCAGTGGATGAAAACATTGTTGTTTACTTCCAAAGTGATAAAAACCTGCAGCGTCCTGATAAGAGCCGGGCGGTGGCTCTAGTTTATCCTCCATGAGCCAACGATATATTCACACGTGTTATTACAGTTTCACATCGTTAGTGTTGGAGTTACACAAGATTACAGATATCAAAACTCTTGATAAATGCTGAAAAAAAAGTCACATGTGAATACAGACAAATGTGCGCACGCTGAGTATTTGGTTGCAGAAATTTCTGTATCACTTCTAGATCTCTTGGCAAGAAAAATACAGCACATTTGATACATTTTCATCTCGTTTTTTGATTATTTTTTTGCATGCATTTTTTATTCTATATTGAGAAATGCAGGCAAAAATGCTGAAACAATTGACGATGCAGATTATTTAAGGCTATGTTCGCACGTTGCGTTTTTTCCCGCGTTTCTACAGCGTTTTCAGCAGCAGCGTTTTTGCGCTAAAACGCATGCGTTTTTGTTTTCCAGCAAAGTCTATGAGAAAAGCAGAAATCCTGTCTGCACTTTGCTTTTTTTTCAGCAGCGTTTAATTTGCATATTTGTGGTCAAAAACCATGCTGAAAAAGAAGCAGCATGTCAGTTGTTTTTGCCATTTCTGCAGCGTTTCCTTAACATTGGAGTCAATGAGAAATGGCAAAAACGCAACCAAAATCACAATTCCTGCGTTTTTCATGCTTTTTACCTGCTTTTCCACTGCGTTTTTGGCTCCAAAAACGCATGCTTTTCTGGACAAAAATTAATGGGTTCTAATGTTCCTTTACACACACACAATAACCGAAAATTTAAATGTTAAAAAATTATAAACTTCACCTATTTATCTGATAAAATGTGCATAGCCACTATTTTTTCATTAAAATTGATAATTTCCCATATAGTTTTATTAAAAGTTAATTTTATACTTTTTTTCTCTTTTTTCATTCGTTTTGACTATTTCAACTTTATTTCTCAGTGTCTTGATCTACAAAACGCATCTGCAGAAACGCAGGTGAAAACGCAGGTAAAAAGCGCTAAAAACGCGGTAAAAACGCATGCGTTTTTAGTGCTAAAAAATGGTCAAAAGCCATTTGGTCAAAAACCAAGGGAAATAAAACGTGCAGAATAAACTGCAGGTACTCCGACGCAACGTGCGCACATAGCCTAAGGATTTGCATGCAGTTCTGTGACAAAACTGCACTAAAAAAAAAACAAAAAAATTGCAATAAAAATGCACTGTGAGTTAGCAGCATAATATATGTGGTAATGCGTGACATGTGAAAGCTCATGCAGTTTGCTGTTCATATATTCAGGGGTTTTAAGCATTTTTTAACCCCTTTTTCTGTTTTGTTTTGTTTTTTTGTGTTGTTTTTTTTTAGTCTTTCTTTTTTTCCTTCTCTGCTTCCAGAAGATATAATTTTTTTATTTTTCTGTAGATATAACTGTGTGAGTTCTTACTTTTTGCGGGACAAGTTTTGTACTTTTCAATGACACCATTCATTTTATCAGGTGATGCACTGGAGAGCGGGGAAAAAAATCAAGTGCGTTGAAATGGCAAAAAAAAAAGTGCAATTTCACAATTTGTTTTTGGGGTTTTGTTTGTACCATCTTCACTATAAAGTAAAACTAACCTGATGATAATATAATATGATTCTCCAGATCTGTACGATTATGCAGATAACAAATATGTAAAATTTTGGGGGGGTTTTAAGGGGTGAAAAAAAAATATTGAAATTTGTGCAAATGTTTTTTTGACATTTACCAAGAGCCATATTGCTTTCAATGTTCAGTTTCTGGGGCTCAGTGACGGCTTATTTTTTGCGCCCTGAGCTGACGTTTTTACTGGTATAATTTTGAGATAAATCCAGTGGGAAAAATAAGTATTTGATCCTCTGCCGATTTTGCACGTTTTTCCACCTACAAAGAATGGAGAGGTCTGTAATTATTATCATAGGTAACTTCAACTGAGAGAATAAAAAAAATACAGAAAATTCCATTGTATGATTTTTAAATAATTAATTTGCATGAAATAAGTATACAATAGAAAAACAATTTATTATTTGGTAGAAACCTTTGTTTGCAGTTAGAGGTCAGATGCTTCCTGTAGTTCTTGACGAGGTTTGCACACACTGCAGCAGAGATTTTGACGACTCCTCCATATACAGATCTTCTCCAGATCTTTCAGGTCACTCCTCCATACACATCTTCTGCAGATCTTTCAGGTCACTCCTCCATACACATCTTCTGCAGATCTTTCAGGTCACTCCTCCATACAGATCTTCTGCAGATCTTTCAGGTCACTCCTCCATACACATCTTCTGCAGATCTTTCAGGTCACTCCTCCATACAGATCTTCTCCAGATCTTTCAGGTCACTCCTCCATACAGATCTTCTCCAGATATATCAGGTCACTCCTCCATACACATCTTCTGCAGATCTTTCAGGTCACTCCTCCATACAGATCTTCTGCAGATCTTTCAGGTCACTCTTCCGTACACATCTTCTGCAGATCTTTCAGGTCACTCCTCCATACAGATCTTCTCCAGATCTTTCACGTCACTCCTCCATACACATCTTCTGCAGATCTTTCAGGTCACTCTTCCATACAGATCTTCTCCAGATCTTTCAGGTCACTCCTCCATACAGATCTTCTGCAGATCTTTCAGGTCACTCTTCCGTACAGATCTTCTCTGGATCTTTCAGGTCACTCCTCCATACAAATTTTTTCCTGATCTTTCAGGTCACTCCTCTATACACATCTTCTGCAGATCTTTCAGTTCACTCTTCCATACAGATCTTCTCCAGATCTTTCAGGTCACTCTTCCATACAGATCTTCTCCAGATCTTTCAGGTCACTCTTCCATGCAGATCTTCTCCAGATCTTTCAGGTCACTCTTCCATACAGATCTTCTCCAGATCTTTCAGATCACTCTTCCATACAGATCTTATCCAGATCTTTCAGGTTTCGGGCTGTCACTGGGCAACATTGAGTTTCAGCTCCAACAAAGATTTTCTATTGGGTTCGCTTCTGGATACTGGCTAAGCCACTCCAGGACCTTGAAATGCTTCTCATGGAGCCACTAGCCTTATCCTGGCCTCCTCGTGGTCTCATTCTGGCCTTGTTCTGACCTCATTCTGGCCTTGTCCTGACCTCATTTTGGCCTTGTCCTGAGCTTGTTCTGGCCTCGTTCTGGCCATCTCCTGGTTTTGTTCTGACCTCGTTTTCGCATCGTTCTGACTTCGTTTTGGCCTCGTTCTGGCCTCATCCTGACATCGTCCTGACCTCGTTTTGGCCTTGTTCTGGCTTTGTCCTGACCTCGTCTTGACCTCATTTTGGCCTTGTTCTGGCCTTGTCCTGACCTCGTCCTAACTTCGTTCTGGCTCATTCTGGCCTCGTCCTGACCTGGTTTGGCCTCATGCTGGCCTTGTCCTGACCTTGATTTGGCCTCATTCTAGCCTTGTTCTGACCTTGTTTTGACTTAGTTCTGGCCTCATCCTGGCCTTGATCTGGCCTGGTTCTAACCTCGTTTTGGCCTCGTTCTGATTTCATTCTGGTCTTGTTCTTTCCTGGTTCTGACTTCATTCTGGCCTCCTCCTTGTCTGGTTCTGGCCTTGTTCTGATTCTCATAGAGAATCATTGCAAATCAAAAAAGTCCTTGAAGCCTATGTCTTGAGCGCCCTCGCTGGATGCCAGCAGTGTTTTCTCTGGCTGGTCTCCCCGAGATCAGTGATTGTTTTGTCTCATAGAGAATCATTGGGAGCTTGTGATGTAACTTCTGACTTCTGGCCAGTGAGACGTTACAGACACAAGATGACGCTGCCGGACCAAAGGGGCATTGAAAAACGATGCAGCTACCGGAAGGTGATTGTATGACAGGGGCAGCGGGATTACATTTAAAACACCACTCCAGCACTGAAAAATAAAACAAACACTGGAGTGGGGCTTTAAGCAGGAGTGTGATCTTACAGAATTATTTTTATTATAAGTTTCCAAATAAAGCAGAGAAAAAAGATGATGTGAATTTGACCTAAATATCTGTATTGTAAATAATACAATATGTGATAGCGATGTGTTGTCACTAACACTTTGTATATCTTTCATAGACAGTCACTCTCTGCGCTATTATTACACGGGGGTCTCAGGTCCAGGATACGGGCTGCCCGAGTTCTCCATCGTTGGATATGTGGATGATCAGCAGATTGATTTGTACAATAGTGATATTGGGAGGAATATTCCCATGGCACCATGGATGAAGAAGAAGGAGGAAGAATACTGGAGCAGAGAGACGGAGATCGCAAAAAGTACAGAGGCGCTTTTCAGACATGATGTGAGGACAGCGATGAACCGCTTCAACCAGACAGAAGGTGAGGGGTTCGGGAGCAAACTTCATAAAAGTTGCAGCTTCTTAAGCGGGCTTTACACGCTAGGATATCGTTAATATTTATCGTCGGGGTCACGTTGTTTGTGACGCACATCCGGCGTCATTAACGATAGCGCAGCGTGTGACACTTATGTGCGACCTAAAACGATCGCAAAAGCGGCCAAAATCATTTGCCGCAGAGAGGTCGTCCTAAAACAAAAATTCGTTCTCTTCTAATTAGCGATGTTGTTCCTCGTTCCTGCGGCAGCGCACATCGCTATGTGTGACACTGCAGGAGCGAGGAACGTCTCCTTACCTGCGGCCGCCCGCAATGCGGAAGGAAGGAGGTGTTTACGTCCCGCTCATCTCCACCCCTCCGCTTCTATTGGACGGCTGCCGTGTGACAGGACAGGTAAGTCCGTGTGACGGGGTTAAGCGAGGTTGTGCTCGATGGGCAGCGATTTGCCCGTGTCGCACAACCGATGGGGATGGGTACGATCGCTTGTGATCTCGCTAGCGAGATTGCAGAGTGTAAAGCCCGCTTTAGAGTCACATAATATGTCTGTAAAGTTTCTGTTTGTGTAATACAGTGATGGTGCACATATACATTATATATATATATATATATATATATGTATATATATATATATATATATATATATATATATACCGTATTTTTCGCTTTATAAGACGCACTTTTGTTCCCCCAAATTTTGGGGGAAAGTAGGGGGTGCGTCTTATAATCCGAATATACGGGGGGGGTGTATATATATATATATACACACACTACAGAGTCCAGGGGAGGTGCGGGCAGCTGTGGAGCTCTGCTGGGGGACTTGTGAAAGCTGGGAGCAGCAGCGTTTGATCTCCCGCTACCGCTCATATAATATGCACAGCCGCTGTCCACCACCATGGTGCTGAAAGTGCACCGCAGGGATGGGCTGGGGCAGCAGTGTATATTATATCTGCCTGCGCCCTTCTTTGATTGCACATGCCCCCTCCCCCGTGTTAGCTATGGCCCCCATGCTGCTGCAAACAGTAAAATAATAAACTTTTTACTCACCTCCTCCAGCATGTCTGCCAGGCCTCCCTCCTGCTGCTGTGATAAGGCACAAGAGATTTCACTCTGCCGTGCCGATCACATGACCGGCCGAGAACCAGGAAATGCAGGAGGCCGGAGCTCAACGCTGAGGAGGGGGACACAGACAGGACAATGCTGGAGAAGGTAAGGAAAGTTTATTTTACTAAAAGCAGCAGCATGGGGCGATATATAACACAGGGAGCTGTGTGCCAGCAATAGTGGGCTGTGTGCCGCCACATGGGGCCATGTGCCAGCAATAGTGGGCCATGTGCCGCCACATGGGGCCGTGTGCCGCCACATGGGGCCATGTGCCAGCAATAGTGGGATGTGCGCAGCCACATGGGGCCATGTGCCAGCAATAGTGGGCTGTGTGCAGCCACATGAGGCCATGTGCCAGCAATAGTGGGCTGTGTGCAGCCACATGAGGCCATGTGCCAGCAATAGTGGGCCATGTGCAGCCACATGGGGCCGTGTGCCGCCACATGGGGCCGTGTGCCGCCACATGGGGCCATGTGCCAGCAATAGTGGGCCATGTGCAGCCACATGGGGCCATGTGCCAGCAATAGTGGGCCGTGTGCAGCCACATGGGGCCGTGTGCCGCCACATGGGGCCGTGTGCCGCCACATGGGGCCATGTGCCAGCAATAGTGGGCCATGTGCAGCCACATGGGGCCATGTGCCAGCAATAGTGGGCCGTGTGCAGCCACATGGGGCCGTGTGCCGCCACATGGGGCCGTGTGCCAGTCACAGTGGGCTGTGTGCCAGCCATAGAGGATGTGTGCCAGGCATAGCGGACATATGGCATCACTGGGTCATATCCAGATTCAGAGGGCTAATTTTAGGATGGGGGGGCTATGAGGGACATATACCCTATATGATTTGTCAGACGGACACTGGCATTATAAGACGGACCCCATTTATTAAAAAATTCTCTATTCCTTCACCAAATTTGGGGGTGCGTCTTATAATCAGGTGCGTCTTATAAAGCGAAAAATACGGTATATATATGTGTAATCTTGTGGGTAGTTCCAGCAGGTAAGAAGACTTCAGGTGATAGTGCTAAAATCCAATTTTTTTGAGCAAGTTTAAGAAATTCCAGAGCTCAACTGGTAAAGTGCAGGATACATGCTGATCAGACTACGTGTTTCGGCAGTATAAGGAAGCCGCCTTCTTCACGGTCTCAAACTGGAGTTGAAGTGTGTGAATGCTCTTAAATAAGAAAATCCACCCCTGAGCCAAGGGTTGTGGGTAATAACAGGGAAATTAATGACCAGAGCATTTAACTCCTCGTCTTCCAAGACCAGCTCGAGAAAACAAGCATGAATGTGAACAATGCCTGTATCATAAATCACAATTATATCAATTGTCTGCCATCAATGTATACATAAAAACAATCGAAAACAGTTAGAAAAACATGTAACATGCATATAGACAATGGTATTGTAGAACAGACTGTTGAAATAAGTAGTCCAAGAAATGTATGAAGGAATCAAGCAGTTATAGAGAAAAAAGAAAAGGCGAAACCAGAAAGCCGGCAGCGTATTGTACATTAATTATAGTGTATTGAGAGGTCCATCCTGTTGTTAAAACCATTTGGAAGCCTAGTCTCTAGCAAAAACATCCATTTGCTTTCTCTCGCTAGTATTTTTTTATGAAAGTTACCTCCTCTCTCAGGTCTTTCAACCTGTTCTATACCTAGAAAGGAAAAACCTTTTACATCTCCCCCATGCACCTGATGGAAATATCGGGATACGACAAAAGCTCCTGCTATCGGTAAATTGACAGCGTCAGAGAGATGTTTACGTATCCTTTTTTTATATTTATTCATTGTCCATCCCACATACTGTTTACTGCAGATTTCACAGTTAAGCGGGCTTTACACGCTACGATTTCGCTACAGCGATCTCGTTGGGGTCACGGATTTTGTGACGCACATCCGACCGCTGTAGCGATGTCGTAGCGTGTGAATCCAAGGAGCGATTTTGGATCGTTGCAAAAACGTCCAAAATCGCTCCTCGTTGACATGGGGGTCTGCTCCCAGTTATCGCTGCAGTCGCAGGGGCGAAGTTGATCCTCGTCCCTGCGGCAGTGCACATCGCTACATGTGACGCCGCAGGAACGAGGATCATCTCCTTACCTGCCTCCGGCCACAATGCGGAAGGAAGGAGGTGGGCGGGATGTTACGTCCCGCTCATCTCCGCCCCTCCGCTTTCATTGGGCGGCCGCTTAGTGACGTCGCTGTGACGCCGAACAGACCGCCCCCTTAGAAAGGAGGTGGTACGCCGGTCACAGCGACGTCGAAGGGCAGGTAAGTATGTGTGACTGGGGTGCGTGATTTTGTGCGCGACGGGCAGCGATATGCTTGTCGCGCACAAACGATGGGGGCAGGTCTCATGCTAGCGATATCGGGCTGGATATCGCAGCATGTAAAGCCACCCTTAATCAAATAAATGACATTTGCAGTATTGCAATTTATATATGTGAGGATATCAAATTGTTTCTTATTGTGCATGGAGGTAAATGTTTTAGATTTATTGACATGTTTGCAACATTTGCACACATTCGCTCCACAGCCATAGAAACCCACTGTTTTTAACCAATTCTTGTCGTTAGAACTAACTGACATAGGATCTCTATAATCAGCATGTATCCTGCACTTTACCAATTGAGCTCTGGAATTTTTTAGACTTGCTCAATAAAATTGGATTTTAGCATTATCACCTGAAGTCTTCTTACCTGCTGGAACTTCCCACAAGATTACTCCTATTGCTGGACGTGTTCCCAGTCCTGTTCCGTGCAACCAAGCAAGACCAGGTATTACTAAACCGGAGCTCTGAGCTCAGCTGGTCCACTGCTTAATGTTTAAATAAATATATATATATATATATATATATATATATATATATATATATATATATATATACATACACACTTGAAATTGTTCCAGAAAATGAAGTATTTTCTCCCAAAAATCATTTATTGCAGTCACACATTTTATTATACATTTTTATTTCCTTTGTTTATATTGGAACAACCAAAAAAAATAGAGAATAAAAGGCAAATTGGACAAAATTTCACACAAAACTCTGAAAATGGGCCAGACAAAATTGTTGTACCCCTCAACTTAATATTTGGTTGCCCTTCCTTTGGAATAAATAACTTCCATCGATCGCTCTCTATAACCGTCCACAAGCTTCTTCCTCCTCTCTTCTGGAATTTCAGACTCTTCTTTATAAACTCCTCCAGGTCTCTCATATCTGAAGATTTCTTCTCTTCTCTTCTCCCAACACCAATTTTCAGATCTCTCCACAGGTGTGAATCGGATTTAGATCCGGACTCGTTGCTGCCTCTTCAGAACTCTCCAGCGCTTTGTTTCCATCCATTTCTGGGGGCTTCAAGTGTTTGCAGTCATTGTCCTGCTGGAAGACCCATGATCTAGGATGCACCCCCAGCTTTCTGACACTGGACACTACATTGCCACCCTAAATCCTATAGTAATCTTCAGATTTCATGATTCCTTGCACACAGTCATGGCCGCCAGTGCCAGCAAAACAATCATAAACATAAACATAACATAAACATAAACATCTCTGACCTCCACCATATGTGACTGTAGGTCCTATGTTCTTTTCTTGTAGGCATCATTACATTTTCGGTAAACAGTAGAATGATTAGCTTTACCAAAAAGCTCCATCTTGGTCTCATCTGTCCACAAGCCCCAGACTCTGCTCAAAGAGGCCACTGTTTTCTTGCTCTGTAAATCTCTTGTGTGAGAAGGGTCACAATTTCTCAGTAGAGTTCAGGTCAGGACCAGGTCATTATTCTCCATCTTTAGGCTAGGCACGCACTTTGCGTTCTCCTACTTGCAGTTCAAGAAGCACCTTTTCCCCTAATTGATTTGACCAAAGTTGCCTTTTTCTGAAATTTAGCGCTGAAAACGCATGCGTATTACCCGCGTTTTAGGTGCGTTTTCAGCGCTTTTAACATGCGTTTCCACCTGCGTTTTGACAGATACGTTTTGCACATCAAGACACTGCTAAATAAAGTTTAATCAGTCAAATTTATTGGAAAAAGAGGAAAAAAAGGAATACATACATAATTTAAAAAAAAAATAAGAAAACAGAAATATTTAATAAAATTATAGCGGTAATATAGCAATTATTAGAAAAATATTAAAAAATTAAGATTTTTCAGTAGTTTCATTGTCGGATTATGTGTGTGTGTAAAGGGACATATGAAATCATTAATTTGATGTTCAAAAAGCATGAGTTTTTGAAGTGCAAAACGCATGTCTGCACTGGAAAAGCAGGTAAAACGCAGGAATTTGCTGGATTCTTGTTTTTTGCCATTTCTCATTGACTTCAATGTTAGCAAAACGCACCCAAAATGGCAAAAACAACTGATATGTTCCTTCTTTGAACGCATGGTTTTTGCCACAAAATATGCAAATTAAACGCAGCGTTTAGAAACGCAAAGTGGGGTCTAAAAATCAACATTTTCCATAGACTTTGCTGGGAAATCAAAACGCATGCCTTTTGGCATGAAAAAGGTGCTTCTCAAAACTGACCAAAAAAGCAGCTGAAATGCAAAGTGCGTGCTTGCCCTTAAGGCCTTTACTGGCAGCCGAGCTTGGAGATGTCGTTGTAAGATAAATATATATTGTGTAAATATATATATATCTTACAACGACATTATATATATATATATATATATATATATATATATATATATAATGTTAGAATCATCGTAAGTGGTACATTCTAAATCGGGATATAGTCAGTAATGAGGACTGCAGTGTTCTGTACTGGTAGCAGTGTGGACCACAGAGATCTGTACTGGGAGCAGTGGGGACCGCAGGGATCTGTACTGGGAGCAGTGGGGACCGCAGGGATCTGTGCTAGGACTGATTCTTTTTAATCTTGTTATTAATGACCTTGTGGATGGGATTGTTAGTAAAGTGTCAGTCTTTGCTGATGACACCAAAGTATGTAGGATATTAAAAACTGCCCTCGATACAATACAATATTACAAAAAGATCTGGATAAGATGTCAGAATGGGCAGATACTTGGGAAATGGCATTAAATGTTGGTAAATGTACAGTAATGAATCTAGGATGGAGTAATCCTATAGCTGCGTATACATTAAATGGAAGTAAGCTCGGGACTACAGAACAGGAGAAGGACTTGGGTATTCTCATTACAAATAAGCTGAGCAGCAGCACTCAATGTCAAGCAGCAGCTGCTAAAGCAAACAAGATTCTAGGGTGTATAAAAAGAGAGATTAGATCCCGTGATCCCAACGTATTGTTACCCCTCTATAAATCCCTTGTAAGACCACATCTAGAATATGGGATCCAGTTTTGGGCTCCACATTTTAAAAAAGGATATTTAGAAGTTAGAGTCAGTTCAAAGGCGATCAACTAGATTATTGCAAAGAATGGAGGGTTTGTTCAGTTTAGAAAAAAAGACGTCTCAGAGGAGATCTCATTTATATGTATAAATACATGTGTGGTCAATATAAAGGACGGGCACATGACTTATTCCTTCAAAAGCCAATACTAAGGACCAGGGGGCACTCACTGCGAGTGGAAGAAAAGCGATTCCGACAGCTAAATAGGAAAGGGTTCTTTGCAGTTAGAGCAGTCAGACTGTGGAATGCCGACCACAAGAGGTAGTAATGGCAGATACTATAACAGCTTTTATATCTGGGCTGGATGATTTCCTCACTACACAACATTGTGGGTTATAGATATATATAATTGGTGGAGGAAGGTTGAATTTGATGGACCAAGGTCTTTTTTCAACTACAGTATGTGGTGAGGAGTATGACAGGAAAGTTTGTCTTGTTTAGAAATTTGCATACAGCTGCCAATATCTCAGCTCCCTGCCTGTCTGACACGTAGGATGAGGCATGGCTGGAGCCAGATGTCGGGGCCTAAGGGGTGCTTCACACATAGCGAGATCGCTACCAAAATCGCTGCTACGTCACGGTTTTGGTGACGCAACAGTGACCTCATCAGCGATCTCGCTGTGTGTGACACTGAGCAGCGATCTGGCCCCTGCTGTGATATCGCTGCTCGTTACACACAGCCCTGGTTCGTTTTTTTTAGAGAGCGACGAAATGAAGCGAGCTGAGAGCAGGAGCCGGCATCTGGCAGCTGCGGTAAGCTGTAACCAGGGTAAACATCGGGTAACCAAGGTGGTTACCCGATATTTACCTTCGTTACTAGCCTCCGCCGCTCTCACGCTGCCAGTGCCGGCTCCTGCTCTCTGCACATGTAGCTGCAGTACACATCAGGTTAATTAACCCGATGTGTACTGTAGCTAGAAGAGCAGGGAGCCAGTGCTAAGCAGTGTGCGCGGCTCCCTGCTCTCTGCACATGTAGCGAAGTTATGATCGCTGCTGCGTCGCTGTGTTTGACAGCTAAGCAGCAATCATAACAGCGACTTACAAGGTCGCTGGTGCGTCACAGAAAATGGTGACGTAACAGCGACGTCGTTGTCGCTGTCGCTATGTCTGAACCCAGCCTTACTCTCTGCTCATCATTTATCTCCTGTGTGTTCTTACATCACGTGTGACACAGAACGTTTGGGCCTCTGGCACTCTGATAGTGAGTGTGGGGAAACCTCTATGAAGATGATTAATTCTCAGCCATTTCTTTGTACCTTCTCATTATTGGAGCCTACATTCAGGACCTGTGGTATAGAAAGCAGAAACACTAACAGTGAGGCACAGGCTGCACTGATGTCTATGAGAGGACTTTCCCTTCCCTCCTTCACAGGCATAATATACAGGCATATACAGATGGTCTTCAGACAGAGAAGCTTTAATTGTAACTAATAATAACCAATCAGCTTGTGTGATATGTAATATGTTACTGTCTTGTCTGCAGGTTTCCATATCTATCAACAGATGTACGGCTGTGAGCTGAGAGATGACGGCTTCATCAGGGGGTACGAGCAGCACGGATATGATGGCAGAGAGTTCTTGGCCCTGGATACGCACACGTGGATGTACGTCCCCACCATGGCCGAGGCTCAGATTACCACACAGAGAGTCAACAATCCAGACATACAAGCGGGGGAGAGGACCAAACATTATCTAGAGGATGAATGTATCAGCGCTCTGAAGGAATACATCGAGTGTGGAAGGGAAGCTCTGGAGAGGAGAGGTACCGTCATAGCACGTGATATTACACCGCAATCATTCTGTCTTGTCTAAATTATGTTACATTAAAGAGGTTGTCCACTACTTTTAGACTGATTGCCTATCCTCAGGATAGGTCATGAGTGTCTGATCAGCCAGGGTCCGACACCCCACACCCCCACTGATCAGCTGTTGTCGGTCTCGGTGGTGGCAGCAGACAGCTGGAAATGCTCAGCTCCGGCGTGTCTTCAAATAGTGGCCTCGGCCGGGTACTACACATTCGCCTCTCATTCAGATTAGTAGGAGGCGAATGTACAGTCCCTGACAGCAGCCACTATTAAAAGATGGAGCAGCGCTGGATCTGAGCTACCGCACTAGGGCAATTGGGAAAAGCTGGGTAAAGTTCTGGGATTGTCACATCTAATGGATGCGACAATCTGGGCAGCTGCAGGCTACTATTTTTAGGCTGGGGGATACCAATAAGCATGGGTCTCCCCAGCCTGAGAATACCAGGCCCCAGCTGTTGGCTTTATCATGGTTGGGTATCAAAAATGGGGGGACTGTATGCTGGTTTTTTTTTAAATTATTTATTTAAATAATTAGAAAAGAAAAAAAAACAGCATGCGGTTCCTCTTATACACAGCCAAGATAAGCGCACTGCTGTGGACTGCAGCCCATAGCCGTGGACTTTATCTGTGCTGGGTATCATAATATGGGGGGATACCACACCCATCTATTTTTATACGACGATATAGACATGCAGACAGGGTCTGTGACTGTGATTGGTTGCAGTCAGATACGGTCACTCAAGCTGGGTGCACGTCTGACTGCAACCAATCACAGACGCCAGGACTGCCGGTGGGCAGGGGAAGCAGTGAATCTGTATGAGGCTAATAAGTGGCTCCGGAAGAAGAGTGAGTGGCCCGGAAGCAGTTACAGCTCTGCCGGAGTCTCAATAAGCATCGCGCGCTTGCTTTATTTCTATTTCTCCTTTATTTTTTTTATTTTCCGAGATGCCAGATCCCGATCATTAGCTGGGGTTCCCTAAGAACTCGGTCTGGGTTCGGCACCCGGATACTTTTGAAACCACACAGATCTGGACTTTTACAGTCCTGGTCCACCCACCACTAGTCAGCAGTAAGCCCCTATGTGACATAAATGACGTGTCATCCTGACTGGCATTGTGCAAGAAGTAAAGAAGAGACCCCGAAATAGGAAGGGCAGAAGTACTCGATATTTCATCAGGTGGACGGACCCTTAAGGCCCCGTTACACGCAACGACATCGCTAACGAGATATTGCTGGGGTCACAGAATTTGTGATGCACATCCGGCCTAGTTAGCGATGTTGTTGCGTGTGACACTTACGAGCGACCGCTAACGATCCCAAATACTCACAAAATCGTTGATCGTTGACACGTCGTTCATTTTCCCAATATCGTTGATCTTCTGGGACGCAGGTTGTTGGTCGTTCCTGAGGCAGCACACATCGCTACGTGTGACACCCCTTGGAACGACGAACAACAGCGTTCCTGCGTCCTCCAGCAGCGAGGTGGGAGTGACATGAATGCGGCTGCTCTCCGCCCCTCCGCTTCTATTGGTGTCCCACTGTGTGACGTTGCTGTGACGCCGCACGAACCTCCCCCTTACAAAATAGTTTGCTCGCCGGCCACAGCGACGTCGTTAGGAAGGTAAGTTGGTGTGACGCGTACTAGTGATATTGTTCACCACGGGCAGCGATTTGCCTGTAACGCATGCACGACGGGGGCGGATGCGATCGCTAGCGATGTTGCTGCGTGTAAAGCGGCCTTTAGACTGAGCCCCTTACACCAATCTGCCCACACAAGGATAATCTGCCCTCTTGTGCCCCATTCTCTGAGCATTCGGAGGGGAGGTGTTAAGGTTTGAACCATCACTCATCAAAATGGTGTATAAGACATATTAAAACTTTTTTTTTTAAGTTTGGGAACCCTTTAACCATTTTATAACCAATGACTGATTTATCTGCAAAGAACATTGTTACTGCTGTTTGGAAGGAACTCTGCAGTTAACACTGTCAGCTCTGCATCGCACCGCTCTGCCGTTCCCCTTAGTTTGGTGATCCCCACTACTACCAGTACTATCACTACTAATTAAAAAAATACAGTATATATACATTATACTGTACATACATTATTTGAGTCAATGTTAAATTGGGTACAAAAAAAAAATGAAACAAATACTGGAATGGTGTTTGGTTAGTACCATAAAACTAAATTGAATAATCAAATGGTAAATACAATATATGTAAATTGGAATGGAACATATCGAAAGTCCAACTTTTACCCACAAACATAAGACCTTGCAAAGACTGATCACAAAAACTTTGATACTGATGATCTATCATTAGGATTAGTCATCAGAGTCAGATCAGCTGTTACCAGCAAAGGCGGCAGCGAAACGAGCTGGAACAGGCAGCGAAACGAGCTGGAACAGCTGCAAACACTTATAATGGCCACTCCTGCGTTCTGCAAATGAGGTTTTATTCAAATGCCGAACCCCTACCAATCTAGATTTAATGGCCTCTCCTGATGATAGGTCATCAGTATAAAATCAGCAGACAATCCCTTTAAATTTCTCAGTCACAAATAAAGATATTCTGAGTTGTCCATAATGGCCGGGTCAATAAAGGATTGTTCCACAATTGAACGACCTCCTTTGGTTCTTGCCCTTATTCTTTACTGCTGGTACCTGCAGGATCAGACGTCTGCATTACTTACAGTTTGTTTTGTAATGACTGATGCAAAGAGAGAACATCTGACACGTATAGCAAGTTCACCGCACCGCGTGCTTCTTCTAGAGCCACTTTGTCCTTGGCCCCCTATGCTGGCCAATAATGGGATATATGGAATGATAACGTGCACACTGCCTCATTATACTATTTTTTTTATAGAGTGGGTGATACTGTATGTGTATTTTATTTTCAATTAATAGACTTTTTAGATTTTATTTTATGTTTCACAAACAAGTTAAATGGTGGGTGAAAGTCCATGTTTTATGTCATATACAGTCATGGCTGAAAGTGTTGGCACCCTTGAAATTGTTCCAGAAACTGAAGTATTACTCTCAGAAATTATTACAATTACACACTTTTTGTTCTACACATGTTTATTTCCTTTGTGTGTATTGGAACAATGCAAAAAAAAAAAAAGTAGGGAAAAAAAGTCAAATTGGACATAATTTCACACAAAACTTCAAAAATGGGCCAGACAAAATTCTTGTTCCCCTAAAATTAATATTTGGTTGCACATCCTTTAACTTTGGAATAAATAACTGCAATCAATCGCTTCCTATAACCATCCACAAGCTACTTAAGGCTGCTTTACACCAGACGATCTATCGTGCGATGCATCGTCGGGGTCACGGTTTTTGTGACGCACATCCGGCATCGCTTGCAACGTAGGCCTGTGTGACACCTCCTAGCGACGCAGTATCGCTCACAAATCGTGAGTCATGTACTGGTCGCTAGGTTTCATAATATCGTTTAATTTAATTGTTCATCGTTCCCGGGGCAGCACACGTCGCTCCGTGTGACACCCCGGGAACGATGAACATTGCTCACCTGCGACCCGCGGCTCCCGCCGGCAATGCGGAA
Source organism: Anomaloglossus baeobatrachus (assembly GCF_048569485.1). Lineage (NCBI taxonomy): Eukaryota > Metazoa > Chordata > Amphibia > Anura > Aromobatidae > Anomaloglossus > Anomaloglossus baeobatrachus. The sequence continues at coordinate 21,098,463 of NC_134361.1, forward strand.
GGAAGGAGGTGGGCGGGATGTTTACATCCCGATCATCTCCGCCCCTCCGCTTCTATTGGCCGGCGGCCGTGTGACGTCGCTGTGACGCCGAGCGGCCCTCACACTCCAGGAAGTGGACGTTCGCCGCCCACAGCGAGGTCGGACGAGAGGTAAGTACGTGTGACGGGGGTTACCGATTTTGTGTGACACGGGCAGCGATTTGCCCGTGACGCAAAAAGGACGGGGGCGGGAAATCGATCGTACCGTGTAAAGCAGCCTTTACTTCTTTCACCTGGAATTTCTTACTCACTGCCCCAGGTCTCTCATATTTAAAGGCATCTTCTCCCAACAGCAATTTTAAGATCTCTCCGATGGGATTTAGATCTGGACTCATTGCTGCCACTTCAGAACTCTCCAGGACTTTCCATCCATTTCTGGGGGCTTCTTGAAGTGTTTGGGGTCACAGTCCTGCTAGAAGACCCCTGACTTAGGACACAAACCCAGCTTTCTGACACTGGGCACTACATTGCCATCCAAAATCCTTTGGTAATCTTCAGATTTCATGATGTCTTGCACGCAATTAAGGCCCCCAGTGCCAGAGGCAGCAAAACAACCCCAAACCGTCTCTGACCTCCACCATGTGTGACTGTAGGTGCTGTGTTCATTTTTCTTTATAGGCTTCATTCTGTTTTCGGTAAACAGTAGAATGATGGGCTTTACCAAAAAGCTCTATCGTGGTCTCATCTGTCCACAAGACACTTTCCCGATTTTGGTTACTCATGTACATTTCTGGCAAGGTGCAGTAAAGCTTTTTTGTGTCTCTGTGTCAGCAGTGGGGTCCTCCTGGGTCTCTTCCTCTAGCTCTTTGTTTCATTCAAATGTGAATGGATAGTTCGCCCTGACACTGATGTTCCCTGAGCCTGCAGGACAGGTTGCATTTCTTTGCAGCTTGATTGGTGCTTATCCACCATCCAGACTATCCTGCGTTACAACTTTTCATCAATTTCTTTTCAGCCGTCCACATCTAGGGAGATTAGCTACAGAGCCGTGTGTTGTAAACTTCTTGATTATGCTGCGCATCATGGACAAAGGAACATCAAGATCTCTGGAGATGGACTTGTAACCTTGAGATTGTTGATACTTTTCAACAATTTTGGTTATGAAGCCTTCATACAGTTCTTATCTCCTCTTTCTGTTCTCCATCTTTAGTGCGGCGCACACACAGACACACAGTGTAAAGATTAAGTCAACTTCTTCCCTTTTTATCTGGTGTCAGGTGTGATTTTCATATTGCCCACACCTGTTATTTTCCATAGGTGAGTTTGAATAAGCATCACATGCTTGAAATAAAGTTGTTTACCCACATTTGTAGAAAGGTGCCAACAATTTTGGCGGGTACATTTTTGGGGTTTTGTGTGAAATTTACCTTTTTCTTTCTCTGTTTTTTTTTTTTCTATGTTGTTCCAATACGCAAAGGAACTAAACATATATAGCAAAACATGTAATTGCAATAATTTTCTGTGAGAAATTTTTAATCTTCTGGAACAATTTCAAGGGTCTCACAACCAGTAATGAAGAGTGTATATGCTATATATTCTGTCACTATCTGTACGGTCTTCTATGATATCATGATGTCACCCCCATAAAGGAAAAGTGTAGGACACAATTGTATGATATTCTTCCAATATTGTTACTTCTCCTATAAAAATAATAAAGGTTAATGGTATGTGCACCTGAAGGTTTTTAAAGAGGTTTTTTTACCGCTCTGAAAAAGTCTCAAAAATCAAATAAAAACCATGTGAAAGATTCATTGCATTCGTTCGTTTTGCAAATCCACTTTGTCGTTCGTATGTTTGGTCTTTTGAACATTTTTTACATTTCAGGTTTTGAAAAACGCCTTATGGGAAAAAAGAAAGCGCACATCAGGTTTTTTATAGCGACTTCTGATTTAAAACTCTCCAAAAATCACTGTCCAATCTAAAGATGGAAAAACCGCTTCAGGAAAAACAGCCAAAATGATTGTAACAAAAGCTCTGTGCACACGACATCTTAAATTCAGGCGAACCCAACAAGTTCTTTAAGTAGAAGATGCTTCTGGAAACTGTGCTGTTATTTTCCTGAAGGGTCTTTTGTCTCATTTTTTTCTGCCATTTCATGAGTTTTTTGACAGTTTTGGCTGCCAGGCAAACTCTTCAAAAAAACCTCAGGAAATGAGAAAACACCAGTAAAAAGTCCCAAAGAACTAACCCACAGATAACCAAAAAAATCAGGTTCCAGTCCGGGATTGATCCTGGATATCTGGCCGGATTCTGGTCCCCATATAAGTCTATGGGGACTAGACTCCTGCAATTAAAAATGGTGGTAGAAGGGATAAGGGGGATAGGAACCAGTGCGTTGTACTTACCGAGTCTCCAGCATGGCTGTAACTACTCCCGTGGCTGCTCATTCACTTCCAGGGCAGCTCATTACCTTCATTGCATGTGCACAGTTTTCCACACCCAACTGCGTCTGTGATTGGTTGCAGTCAGACGCGCCTCCACCCTGAGTGACAACATGTCAGCTGACTGCTTCCAATCTGTGTGCGTCAATCGTGGTATAAAAATAAACAAAAAATTCGGTGTAGGGCCCCCCCGTATTATGATACCCAGCACAGATAAAGCATACAGCTACAGGCTGCAGCCCCCAGCCATGCGCTTGTTTTGGTTCTGTATAAAAATAACAGGAACCGCATGTGGCTTTTGTTTTTTTAATTATTTAAATACATAATTTTAAAAAAACGGAGTGTAGTCCCCCAAAATTTTGATACCCAGCCATGATAAAGCCCGATAGCTGGTGGCTGGTATTATCAGGCTGGGGAGCCCCTTAGTTATTGGACCACCCACAGCCTAAAAATAGCAGCCTGCAGCTGCCCAGGATTGTCATATTCATTAGACGTGACAATGCTGGCACTTTACCCAGCTCTTCACGATTGCTCTGGTGTTGTGGCAAACGGGTATTAAGGGATTAATGTCAGCTCACAGCTGCCACTAAGCCCTAGATTACTAATGCAGAGGGTCTATTATTTTTTTCTATTTCCCAAGTGCCAGATCTGGATCATTAGGCTTAATTCCCTGAGAATTCCAGGCCCAGCACTCAGGTACATTTGAAACCACACGGATCCGGACATTTACAGTCCGGGACCACCCATGACTACTTGTAACCTGTGCCATTTCTGGTAAAATGAATAAATCTATAATAAATGTGATCCATTGTGAACAAATGGATGCAGGTTAGTGGGATCAGTGGATGGTAGAACCTTTAATTCATATTATACACGATAAGCCCAGGGGTCTCCTTAGCCTAGTACACAGTACATTGGGTTCTGCATAGACAGGAGGACAGGTCAGATCTGTGGTGCACGGACTCATGTCTCTTTTCTTCTTCCCTCTCAGTTCGGCCCCGGGTGAAAGTGTCCGGTCAGGAGAAAGGAGACACCATGAAGCTTCACTGTCAGGTGTACGGATTTCACCCCCGAGCTGTGGATGTGAGGTGGATGAACGGGGAGGACGAGGTTCACTCATATGAGACCACACACGTCCTCCCTAATCCTGACGGCACATATCAGATCAGGGTCAGTGCGGAGGTGACCCCCAAAGAGGGCGACAGATACTCCTGTAATGTGGATCACAGCAGCCTGGAGGAGCCGCTGAACATCGTGTGGGGTGAGTAGTGTCTGTACTGCGCAGATTACTCATAAACAGGATTAATTTTCCAATTTTAATAAAATCAGCTGATGACACTGCACAAAGGTCATCACTACAGAGGAGACCAATGTCAGTGATACATTGCTCTCAGTATAATCCGCAGCTAAAAATTATTTTCTTGTTTTCAAACCAGAACCAAAGATTTCCAGAGTCGTCTGGATCATAGCCTCGGCCATCTCTATAGGGGTCATCACTCCTTCTATTGCCGTTTGTAGTTTTCTCCTATATAAAAGTAAGTATCAAGAATCCACAGCATCTTCTCTTCTAGAATTAGACACCATTTCCACCAGGAATCAAGACCCAAGAAACTGTCAATCAATTACCTGCCCCTAATACAGTGACATTCACCACTACATTACCAACACCATAGTTATTACAGCAGTGGCCTGATAATCCGGCACATTTCTCTGGTGCGCTCCTCTGCTGCTCTCTGTTATCAGGACCGGACATTAGAGCTGCAGATCTCCAGCCTCGTCCTGTTGTCGTGATCTCCATAGATCAGCGCTGGAGATGTCCATCAATCCAGAGCGATGTATAACCGATCTCTGCCATCAGGGTGGATGAGTGTATGAGTCCTCCTAGGATATAGTATATAGTCAGTACAAGAGTAATAATGGATTTGGAATACAGAAATATACTGAATATCAATTTATAAATAAGTTCTCCATGCTGATGATCATAAAAAACACTGGAATAGTTTACTGTATATATTGGGTATAAAAGGGTTATTTTTGGCTCTTTATTTATCTTTTTAGTATATCAAGTTTTCTATTTCTGATATTAACCCACAATAACCAGTAAAATTCATAAAATATATAAAGAAAAAAATGGTGCTTTTATTCCCCGACATGATAGCACAGTCTCTCCCACTCTAAATATCGGGTGAGCGTGCACGCTTATCATTTTGAGAAAACAAAAGGAATAATTCCAGAAGGCTCACAGAGGACACACCTTGTGGTGCTAGTGACCGCTGCACTTAAAGGGGTTTTCATTTTAAAGTTTATTTTAATCAATAGATCTTGGAATAATAATAATTTCCACAATTGGATGTTATATAAAATGTTCCTGTGCTGAGATAATCTTATATATGTGTCCCTGCTGTGTGCTGTGTAAGGCTATGTCCGCACGTTGCGTCGGAGTACCTGCAGTTTATTCTGCATGTTTTCCTTCCCTTGGTTTTTAACCAAATGGCTTTTGGCCATTTTTCAGCGCTAAAAACGCATGCGTTTTTACCGCGTTTTTAGTGCGTTTTCAGCGCTTTTTACCTGCGTTTTCACCTGCGTTTCTGCAGATGCGTTTTGTAGATCAAGACACTGAGAAATAAAGTTGAAATAGTCAAAAAGAATGAAAAAAGAGAAAAAAGTATAAAATTAACTTTTAATAAAACTATATGAAAAATTATCAATTTTAATGAAATAATAGTGGTTATGCACATTTTAACTGGAAAATAGGTAAAGTTTATTATTTTTTAGAATTTAAATTTTCGGTTATTGTGTGTGTGTAAAGGAACATTAGAACCCTTTAATTTTTGGCCAGAAAAGCATGCGTTTTTGGAGCCAAAAACGCAGTGGAAAAGCAGGTAAAAAGCATGAAAAACGGAGGAATTGTGCTTTTGGTTGCATATTGCTATTTCTCATTGACTCCAATGTTAAGGAAATGCTGCAGAAATGGCAAAAACAACTGACATGCTGCTTCTTTTTCAGCATGGTTTTTGACCCAAAATATGGAAATTAAACGATGCAGAAAAAAAAGAAAAGTGCAGACAGGATTTCTGCTTTTCCCATAGACTTTGCTGGAAAACAAAAACGCATGCGTTTTAGCGCAAAAACGCTGCCGCTAAAAACGCTGCGGAAACGCGGTAAAAAACGCAACGTGCGAACATAGCCTAATGGCCGTGTCTGACCGTAGAGGGATATAGTCTGGTCATACCACATCTCCTGGGATGGGGGAGGGGGGAGTAAAAAAATAAAAGTATATAAACATTACAGCACAGGATCACAGCTGATTTGTTTCTGTGAGGTAAAACATTTCCCTGCCTGTTTTAAAAAAAAGTTTTACCTTAAAGAAAGAATTATACACTTAATTTTTGCTTACATTTTTCTCACTTCACTTCCCCAGCTTAGACTAGTTAGTGCTGATGCATCACACACAACTTGGATTACAAAAATTTTTACACACAGGTTGAAATGTAACAAAATAGGTAAAAAAGAGGGGGGGAATACTTTCGCAAGGCAATGTACCATATATGTTTGTGTGCTTACAAATTAGCACATGGACTTTATTAACACAAACGCAGTATATTTTCTCAGCTTGAGATCCAGGATAAGAGCCTGATGAAGACCTCGAGCTGAGGTAGAAACTTGTTACTTTTGCTGGTAAAGTCCATGCGCTAATTTTCATTGATTGTCTGGTGAATTGCGGTTCCTTTGCCATTCACCTGAGCTCGAGTTCAGCATTCATCAGCCCGGTGTTTCCTCTGTGAGTCTCTATTGTTCCTCCCATTTTCTGACTGTTGCTCCCTTGGAGTGAGGTCCTGGGATTTGGCGGCAGAATCCCTTTGTGCCTGCAGCATGGCTGCCGGAGGTGGGCAGTGACCTGGACCTCTGCTCCTTGTTTCTTACTCCAGAGAGCGTTGTTTTTTTCTATTGCATGTTGATCATTATAGGAAGAGCTTGTGACATTCGGGTGTTCTTATACTACATTATCAGCACATCCCTCCAAATCCAGTAATAGATATGCCGACTTTTATCGGACGAGTGTGGCCTTACATAACACAAGTGTCTATAACTGGTGCACACCGTCCATCATGCTTCTGTAATATTTCATGTAAACAGTGATAATGGAGTGAAGATGGACTGCATGATAAAATTATCTTCTCTTCTTATTGCAGAAAAGAAACTCCACTTTAAGGATCCCAGCAGTGAGTATTGTGTGTATGTGACTGTGCAAGACATCACTGGTTGTGATTAATGCCCTGTAATAGCGAGGAGTGTATAGAGAGGACAGTAGTGGCAGCTGTGACTGGTGTATATGGTGCAATCTCCAGACTCTGTGCAGGACATCACTGATTTCAGCATAGCCTGCATGACTATTTCCAGATGACATTTATATATACAGTAGATAATAGAAAATCCATCACTCACAATAGGAGATATCACAGCTCACCTCCTCCTCCTTCCATTACAATGACCTTTTTACACACTCCTTAGATGCTTGAATACCAAAGATAGGGCATATGTCAATGTATTGCTACTAATGTATACTCAGATTTCCTGAAAGTGAAGGAATTATGGGACCAGTTCATCAATATTAGCTGATAATCACGTTACAAAGTCCTTCTGAAATAGAAGATGCCAAAAAAACTAAGTGAGCAGCATCTCGAGTGGTGGGCGCCTCTGTGCGGTGCGCAGAACTACACGGACTGGACGGCATTAGGCATTAGTGGTGTACAAAGCTCCAGCAGTTTTGATGAATCTGATGGGCTGCCGTGGACATGCGCTGCTCGGTGAAGCTGAGTCAATCTGTTTTTTGTCTTTTCATTTTTTCCTCCCCTTCTTCTAAAAACCATAACTTTTTTATTTACTTTTCTGTCCTCCTTGTCTTATGAGGACTTGTTGGGTTTTGTGCAGGACAAGTTGTACTTTTGAATGACGCCTTTCATTTTACCATATAATTCCAAGTGCGGTGAAATGGTGAAAACCTTCTAATTCATACATTAGTTTTTTAGTTTTAATTTTATGGAGCTCATTGAACCTCAGAATCTCTGATTCTATTGGTCGGTCCGGTTGTGACAATGACAAGTTGCATATGTTTTTTGTTTTGTTTTTTTATGTAAGTGGTGAAAAAAATTCTGAAGTTTGTAAAAAAAAAAAAAAAGAGAGATTTGGTTCGCCATTTTCTGTGACCCGTAATGTTTTTATTTTTCTATTAATGGAGCTCGGTGAAGGCTTGTTTTTTTTTTTGCACGGTGACCTGATGTTTTCATTGAAAATGAAAATGTGACTTTTTGATCACTTTTTATTGTATATATTTTTTTTTTTTTTTTAGGGAGGTGTGGTGACCAAAAATCGCAATTCCTCAGTTTTTTTTTTTTCCCATAACGGGTTATATTTTATATTTTGACAGATCGCGGATTTTATAAATGTGGAGATACCACATATGTTTATTTTTATATATTGTATGTGGGAAAAAGGAGGATGGTTCAAATAATTACAGTTTTTATATATTTTTTAAACTTTTTTTTTTTGTATATAGCTGAGTTTCAGAGGAGGACCAAGATGGCGAAAGGCCCCCGGCTATGAAAGTACCTCATCAGCTGTTACAACGTTTACATACTGCTGTTAGAGACTGTCAGCAGCTTCCAAAGAGTTAATAGCCGCAGTCGGAACTAAGCCAATATTCATCTATAAAAAGTGTTGTTTTTTTATATTGAGCAGTAAAACACTCACAAAGAAAGATGACACTCATAGCAGATGACACTAGGCTCATCCTCGCAGCAATGGATGCTCGGCTCACGCTCGCAGCAGACGACGCTCGGCTCACGCTCGCAGCAGACCACGCTCGGCTCACGCTCGCAGCAGACGACGCTCGGCTCACGCTCGCAGCAGACGACGCTCGGCTCACGCTCGCAGCAGACGACGCTCGGCTCACGCTCGCAGCAGACGACGCTCGGCTCACGCTCGCAGCAGACCACGCTCGGCTCACGCTCGCAGCAGACGACGCTCGGCTCACGCTCGCAGCAGACGACGCTCGGCTCACGCTCGCAGCAGACGACGCTCGGCTCACGCTCGCAGCAGACGACGCTCGGCTCACGCTCGCAGCAATCGACACTCGGCTCACGCTCGCAGGAGACGCTCAGAACACGCTCGCAGCAAACGACGCTCGGCTCACGCTCGCAGGAGACGCTCAGAACACGCTCGCAGCAGACGACGCTCGGCTCACGCTCGCAGCAGACGACGCTCGGCTCACGATCGCAGCAGAGTCTTTAGCATATCGCGTCCGATTCTCTATGCTGTGACCTCAGCCTAAGTCAACTGTTCTCCATTTTTCCACAGACTTTATTAGTTTTTTGGTATGCAATAGATAATCATGGAGATGTGAGAGGTTTTGATAAAAATATACAAGTAATTTATTACATTTTTGTTGCTAATATTAAACATAATTTTATGTGAATGCTTGTGAAGGGTTAAAGCTTGACATTATGTATTCATGTTCTGTATTTTACTTTTTTAGGTAACGATACAGAAGAGTCGTTCATCGACATACGAAAGAAAACACGCTCTGTGGCATTGTGAAAAAAAGTTTAGCTAAATTAATTTTACATGCGTCTAAGAAGCCCCATAGCATCATAGCAGGAATGGAACCTAATGAATTGGATCCTGCTCCACATCACTGATCACTACTATGTCATGTCCGGCTCCAAGAGTTTATGGCTTGAACCACTGAATCTAGAGACTAAGCACTTTCCGTTTTCACTTGCGTTTCACCTGCGTTTTGGATCCGTTTTGAACTGCAGCGTTTTCATGCCAAAATGCATGCGTTTTGATTTTCCAGCAAAGTCTATGGGAATTGGTGATTTCTTGTCCGCACTTTGTGTTTGTAAACGCAGCGTTTAATTTGCATAATTTTGGGCAAAAACTCAGCGTTCAAAGAAGCGTCAATTGTTTTTGCCATTTGGGCTGCGTTTTGCTAACATTGAAGTCAATGAGAAGTGGAAAAAAGCAACAAATCAAAATTCCAGCGTTTTACCTGCTTTTTAGCTGCAGAAACAATGCGTTTTGGAGTATATAAACACATGCGTTTCAGACATCAAAATAATGGAATTATATGTCCCTTTACACACACACATAGTCCGACAATTAAAGTAATGAAAAATATTAAATTATTGTTATTTTAGCGATAAATAGTATAAAACCGCTATAATTATATTAAATATAATTATTTTCGTTATGATTTAAATAATTCTATTTGTGTTCCTTTTTTTCCCTTTTTCATTGTGTTTGACAGTTTAAACTTTATTTAGCAGTGTCTTTATGTTCAAAACGCATCTGTTTAAACGCAATGGAAAAGCATGTAAAAAGCGCTAAAAACGCGGCTAAAACGCGGTAAATACGCATGCCTATTTATTGCGTTTCAGTGGTCAAAAGCAACTTTGGCAAAAGCAATTTCTGCCAGAGGATGCGTTTTGAACTGCAACTAGGACGACGCAAAGTGCGGACACAGCCTAAAACTGTCTGGAAAGTTCTTTAGTAAGCATTTTAGAGTGCTGTTTTTACTGTAATTGACCAGATTTATGTGTTTTGCTCACTTATATAGCAGCACCACTAACTCGACAGCACATTCCCCAATGGAGCTTACAAACTATTTCCTATCAGTTTTGTTTTTTGGAGACCTGGAGGAACCCGGCGGAAACCCACGCAAACACAGGGAGAACATACAACTCTTCATACTTGTCCTTGGTGGGATTTAAACTTAGGACCGCCAGCACTGCAAAGAACAAGTGCTAACCACTGAGCCCCCGTACAGTGCTAACCACTGAGCCCCCGTACAGTGCTAACCACTGAGCCCCATGCTGGTGAATGGCTTTGCAAGAAAGTAGCCTGGTTTAATATGCTTGTGCATAAGAAAATTAAAAGCCCAACATTTTGCTGCAAATTTCTGACACAAAGTCAGCCAAGTAATAGATGATAAAAAGTTAGATTAAACCATCTAAATGTATCTAACAATATGAAAAGCTGTGAAAAATTTGAAAAAATTAGATATCCTTAGTAAATCTGCACAGTGTTCTCCATAAGGACTCATGTGCACGTAACTGCTGAATATTCTGCAGCGATTTGACAGCACATGTGCGCTTCAAATCACTGCAGAATGAATGCAGTATTTTTGTTAAAAAAAAGCCGATTTCATGCTCTCTGGCTGCTGCCCCTCCATAGACAGAGTGGGAGCTGCATCCAGAACGCACAAATACTTGACATGCTGCTTTTATGAACGCACGGATTTGGGTCAAAATTTTAGCACCCAAATCGCTGCGTTCATAAAAGCAACATGCACACGTCTCATGCACAACCTACATAGATTGTGCAGGGGACGCAGGACGCATGTATTTACACTGCAGTGCAATACACAGTGTAAATGCATGTAAGTCTGCAACGTGCGCACAAGCCCTAAGTGTCATATTTTTCTGTTTTGCAGGTGGTATAATGCTAATTCTGCAACGGAACCTGGCCAGTTTGAACATATCCATATCCAGTGTACTCCAGACAATCCTACTCAAGCGTGCTATAAGGCTTTATTCACACATCAGTATTTTTGATCAGTATTTCTATGCCAAAACAAGAAATGTCTCTGAAGCCCAGAACAGGTGTCAATCTTTCAATTATAGTTTGTATTATTATTATAGCGCTATTTATTCCATGGCGCTTTATATGTGAAAGGGGTATACATATATATATACATAATCATAAACAATACAAGGCACAGACAGGTACAGGAGGAGAGAGGACCCTGCCTGCGAGGGATCACAGTCTACAGGAGGAGAGAGGACCCTGCCCACGAGGGCTCCAGTCTACAGGAGGAGAGAGGACCCTGCCCATGAGGGCTCCAGTCTACAGGAGGACCCTGCCCACGAGGGCTCCAGTCTACAGGAGGAGAGAGGACCCTACCCACGAGGGCTCCAGTCTACAGGAGGAGAGAGGACCCTGCCCACGAGGGCTCCAGTCTACAGGAGGAGAGAGGACCCTGCCCACGAGGGCTCCAGTCTACAGGAGGAGAGAGGACCCTGCCCACGAGGGCTCCAGTCTACAGGAGGAGAGAGGACCCTGCCCACGAGGGCTCCAGTCTACAGGAGGAGAGAGGACCCTGCCCACGAGGGCTCCAGTCTACAGGAGGAGAGAGGACCCTGCCCACGAGGGCTCCAGTCTACAGGAGGAGAGAGGACCCTGCCCACAAGGGCTCCAGTCTACAGGAGGAGAGAGGACCCTGCCTGCGAGGGATCACAGTCTACAGGAGGAGAGAGGTCTCTGCCCACGAGGGCTCCAGTCTACAGGAGGAGAGAGGTGACCCGGCCCGCGAGGGCTCACAGTCTACAGGAGGAGAGAGGACCCTGCCCACGAGGGCTCCAGTCTACAGGAGGAGAGAGGACCCTGCCCACGAGGGCTCCAGTCTACAGGAGGAGAGAGGACCCTGCCCATGAGGGCTCCAGTCTACAGGAGGAGAGAGGACCCTGCCCACGAGGGCTCCAGTCTACAGGAGGAGAGAGGACCCTGCCCACGAGGGCTCACAGTCTACAGGAGGCGAGAGGTCCCTGCCCGCGAGGGCTCACAGTCTACAGGAGGAGAGAGGATCCTGCCCACAAGGGCTCCAGTCTACAGGATGAGAGAGGACCCTGCCCACGAGGGCTCACAGTCTACAGGAGGAGAGAGGACCCTGCCCGCGAGGGCTCACAGTCTACAGGGGATGGGTGAGGATACAGTAGACGAGTGCAGAGTTGGTCATGTAGCTGTATAGTAGGGTGAGGGAGATGGGTGACGGCATAGTCGGTGAGGGCAGAGCTGGTCATATACCAGTATATTGGGGTGAGGGGGATGGGTGAGAGTACAGTAGATGAGGGTAGAGCTGGTCGTGCAGCGGTATAGTGGGGTGAGGGGGATGGGTGAGGATACAGTAGATGAGGGCAGAGCTGCTCGTGCAGCGATATGGTGGACTGAGTGTTACGGCAGGTTGTAGGTTTGTCAGAAGAGGTCGATCTTCGGGTTCCTTATGAAGTTTTCCAAGGTAGGCGAGAGTCTATGTTGCGGCAGAGCATTCTAGAGTATGGGGTTACAATTTTCGCTGTAATTTCCACTCCTGGTTTTGGCAGCAAACACTGGTGCAAAATACTGTCGTGTGAATAAGGTCGTATGGATACCACTCAAACGCTGCATCATCCAATCCTCCGCTATCAGTCCAATACTTCTGACTATACTAATTGTTTGTTAGCATAAGGTAGATGACAAATTGAAGACGTTTTGAGACTGTCAGATCACATCTCACATAAAGGGTTGTAACCTGCATTGTTTTCTATTTTTTGAATACAGTTCAGGAGATGAACCTGTCACATAGAAAGTGCCCACAAAGTCATGTCCAAAACACACCTGTTAAAATTAAGTGTCCAACCTCTTTAAAAGTTTGTAAACATGCACAACCTGTAGGTATTCCATTAATTTTATATTTTAGAAATGTGTTATATATTTTTATATATTAAAGAAGTACAGCGCTGTCATATACAAATAAAATATATTTATATTTCTATTCCAGAATTTCTGCTTTCATTTACCAGCTGTCATTCAATGGGAGTCTTTATTGTTTTCTTAGGGTATTAAAAATCTGTGCTGTTTATGTCAAAACTAAGGCAAATTATGCAAAAAATTTTTTAAAAAAAACTAATTTATCAAAACTGTAACTGTTTTTGTTGCTCATAGCAACCTTTATTTCCCCAGAGCTGTTTAAAAAATAAGAGCTGCTTTGTGATTGGTTGCTATGGGTAACAGACAGTTCTTCTTTAGATAAGGAGGCCCAATGTTTCCTCAATAGAGGGCAGAATGTCCTCCACACAGATTGCACAAGTGGACACTTAATGGGGGAGAGGGGGAGATATAACAATCCACGTAACATCCAGTGTCGCCTTATATATCACTCACACAAGTCTACAAATTGTTTCTTTATACTAGAAAAGAATAGAAAGCACTGGACTGGGCTGCTCAAAGTGAAGCCTGTGATTGGTTGCAGCGGTCAGGTCGTTAGAAGAGCTCATCATTGAATGTTTCTTTGATAACATGTGGAGCACCCCACGGGGCCTGGGGGGTTACTCGTCGCCGGGCCGTTGAAGGGTCAAGGGGATGTGACGGGTGGCCTGTCCGGTTTCGTGAGGGGGAATGGATGGATGGAACGGAGAGGATGAGGGTAGTAGTGGATGATTGTCTTGTGATGCCACCCGTGGTATGCGGCCAGGGATTAGCTGCCGCTGCTGTCGCTGTCCTCCGGGGTGGATGGTTGTAGCAGCAAAGATGGTTCTGCTCCCCACAGGTGGAGCGGGCCCCGGGGAGGATGGAGAGGGGAGTAGTAATGGCCGTTGGCGCCGAAGCGCGGGGCGCCAGCGCCTGCAATCAGAAGACTGACTCAGCGGCTGCGGTTCCAGGTGTCTTTACTTACTGTCTTTAGATTGGCCGGGAGGTCTCGGTCACCGCCATGGTGGGCTCCAGCCAATCCCAGTTAAGTTAGAGGTAGCCACTGGTTTTTGAAAGTGTCCTTTCCAAGAGATGCCTCTCCAGGATGAGGAACCCGGGCTGAGCGTCCGCTCCAAACCTCAAGCCCCGTGAAAGAAGAAGAGAAGAAAGTGGTGTCGTGTCGCCAGAACTGTAGTCTCAACTTCACTGTCGAGAATGTGTGGTTGTTCCTACTTCTACCCCAAGTGGTGACCACCCCCCAGGTGGTTGTCCTAGTGACCGGGAAAGTCCCATGTCTCGTGAAGGCCTCCCCCTGTCTACCCTTGTCCAGATCCCCAGTGAGAAGGCTCCTAAGCTGTTTGTGAAGTGAAATGTGGAAACACCGTTGATTAACCCCCTCCTTACCTGAGATGAACACTGCACCTTAAGTGAGGTGCAGTACCCTGTGGCGACTGAAGCCTCATGAGCGCCACACATGCTCTTATAGTCGACCACTGCAGCCAATCACAGGCTGCAGCGGTTCTGTGACTTTTGAACAGAGCAGCTTGTTCTTGATCCAAGGTGGTACTTAAACACAGAGGCATAAAAAATGATTTCAAGATCAGAGAACTCCATTAGTATAACACCAATATTAATAACTGCTATTTCCCCAGACCTTGGCCTTGGTTAGGATAATTCCGCTTTGACTGACCCCTTGTACCTGACCCCAGCTTTTTCCCTATCCTTACTATGTCTTCTGATTTTGTCTCTCTTGTTATTGACCTGGCTAGTTTGACTTCAAGGTCATCTCTTTGGCCAGAATCTACTGCGTGGATACAACGCAGGGCCTTCTTGTAGATTTAGATTCATGCATATTGGGTAAAGGGTGTAGGCAAGTCTCTACTGACTTATGTCCTTGGAAATCTGAAAATGAGCAGAAATATTTTTCTTAAATAGTCACTGACCACAGCGGGGAGCCAACTCAAAACGGTTGAGAGTCTCATTAGATTTTTCTGTTTGTGCTGAACACAACTGAAGACAAAGGCTCCGGTTCATCAAAGTGCTTATGCCTTAAAACACTTTGAAAAGTCACCAAGTTTTTGCGTAATGCAGAGTTGTACAAAAATGTACAACCTATTGCCAGTTCCATGCCAGTTTCACCAAAATGGGCTGAGCAGGAGCGGGAGGATGGCCATTAGTCTGATTCATGATGAGCTGTGGTGTACCTTACACCAAAAATCTTATTGCAGTCTCCATGGTGAGACGCACTCCATTTTAAAGATGCACCTGATTCATTAAGATACAGTGCCTACAAGTATTATTCAACCCCCTGCAGATTTAGCAGGTTTGATAAGATGCAAATAAGTTAGAGCCTTCAAACCTCAAACAAGAGCAGGATTTATTAACAGATGCATAAATCTTACAAACCAACAAGTTATGTTGCTCAGTTAAATTTGAATAAATTTTCAACATAAAAGTGTGGGTCAATTATTATTCAACCCCTAGGTTTAATATTTTGTGGAATAACCCTTGTTTGCAATAACAGCTAATAATCGTCTTTTATAAGACCTGATCAGGCCGGCACAGGTCTCTGGAGTTATCTTGGCCGACTCCTCCATGCAGATCTTCTCCAAGTTATCTAGGTTCTTTGGGTGTCTCATGTGGACTTTAAACTTGAGCTCCTTCTACAAGTTTTCAATTGGGTTAAGGTCAGGAGACTGACTAGGCCACTGCAACACCTTGATTTTTTCCCTCTTGAACCAGGCCTTGGTTTTCTTGGCTGTGTGCTTTGGGTCGTTGTCTTGTTGGAAGATGAAATGACGACCCATCTTAAGATCCTTGATGGAGGAGCGGAGGTTCTTGGCCAAAATCTCCAGGTAGGCCGTGCTATCCATCTTCCCATGGATGCGGACCATCGCCAGGCCCCTTGGCTGAGAAACAGCCCCACAGCATGATGCTGCCACCACCATGCTTGACTGTAGGGATGGTATTCTTGGGGTCGTATGTAGTGCCATCCAGTCTCCAAACGTCACGTGTGTGGTTGGCACCAAAGATCTCGATCTTGGTCTCATCAGACCAGAGAACCTTGAACCAGTCTGTCTCAGGGTCCTCCAAGTGATCATGAGCAAACTGTAGACGAGCCTTGACATGACGCTTTGAAAGTAAAGGTACCTTACGGGCTCGTCTGGAACGGAGACCATTGCGGTGGAGTACGTTACTTATGGTATTGACTGAAACCAATGTCTCCACTGCCATGAGATCTTCCCGGAGCGCCTTCCTTGTTGTCCTTGGGTTAGCCTTGACTCTTCGGACAAGCCTGGCCTCGGCACGGGAGGAAACTTTCAAAGGCTGTCCAGGCCGTGGAATGCTAACAGTAGTTCCATAAGCCTTCCACTTCCGGATGATGCTCCCAACAGTGGAGACAGGTAGGCCCAACTCCTTGGAAAGGGTTTTGTACCCCTTGCCAGCCTTGTGACCCTCCACGATCTTGTCTCTGATGGCCTTGGAATGCTCCTTTGTCTTTCCCATGTTGACCATGTATGAGTGCTGTTCACAAGTTTGGGGAGGGTCTTAATTAGTCAGAAAAGGCTGGAAAAAGAGATAATTAATCCAAACATGTGAAGCTCATTGTTCTTTGAGCCTGAAATACTTCTTAATACTTTAGGGGAACCAAACAGAATTCTGGTGGATTGAGGGGTTGAATAATAAATGACCCTCTGAATAAACCTTTCACAATATAAAAAAAAAAAAAAAAAAAAAAAGAAATAACATTCTTTTTTGCTGCAGTGCATTTCACACTTCCAGGCTGATCTACAGTCCAAATGTCACAATGCCAAGTTAATTCCGAATGTGTAAACCTGCTAAATCTGCAGGGGGTTGAATACTACTTGTAGGCACTGTATGTGCTCATCCATGAATCCGACATATCTGGCTACAAGTCACCCCCTCACGTAAACTGGTGCTTATAACACTGGTTTTGATGAATTGGGGTAAAAGTTTGTTACTTCGCGCCCCAGTCTGGCATAAACAGCTGGAAATAAAGACCCTGCATACAAGAGGTTTTGATCCGGCCCTGTGCAAAATAACTGAATACTGTCTAAAAAAAATGATGGGATTGGTCAGGGCATCAGTTTCTCTTTAGCATTTTATTACCACACCAAAAGGAAAAAAAGAACAGATGGCTGAATTTACGAGAAAGATTCCGAACAAACCAGGCAGTGTAAAAGGGAAGAGTGTGACATGTCTAGAGGGGATGTCAGGCCTCCACCAAAATCTGCTCCTCCGACTTCTACTCTGGTCACCAGGCGCCACTGTATTCCCGCTGCACACAGTGCTGGTGATAGGGGAGGAGTCAGTACCAATAGCTCTGATGGGTGCAGTCTCTGACCACCCACCAAGCGTGGTATGGCTGGAACTTGCAGTACCACTGTCTGACTGTGGTAGTGTGGGGCCTTCCAGCTGAAGTTATCAACTTCACTCCAGCCAATTGGATGGCACCACACCCATTTTATACATAGAGTGGTCAGCTGCTCCTTGCCAGATATAGCCTTGTGTTTGCTAGTGCTACACACATTCCTGGTACTGTGTGCACCTTGCTGTTTTGTCCCTTGTTTGACCTCGGTCTGTTTTCCTGACGTTCCTCCTGCCTTCTGATTTTGTACTTTGCGGCTATCCTGATTTTTACCCTGCCTGGTGACTATCCCCATCTCTGAACTGCAGCCTTTCCATTGGCAGCTAACTATTGGACCCTGCAGTAAATGCAGATCCCTGTATAGGGGTTAAAGGGTTTCAGGGTACCTCGGTATCCTGCTTAGTGGGCGGTGTGCCCTAGTCGGTCCGGGCTAACCGGGCTAACAGACACAAGTCTGTGGTCCTAGATTGCTGTTATAGGAGAGCGGAAATATCACACAATACATGCGACAATTATAATTACAGCTCCTTCCTGGATGATGACTCCCCGGACTCCCACAGATCCCTACAATCGTGTGTCCATAGGACTGAGTTACGTTACCTGCACAGCTGAGTTTTTAACATCTAAAGGTCTCAGCAATTACAACATTTGTGCATTCTAGCAAATTGTCAACTGTTTTACAACAACTGAGCTATAGAACTTTTACTATGGGGCTAGGTGGACATCCAGTTTTTCAGAGGCGGAAAAATCAGATTAATATTTTTCTCAAGGAATCACATTTAGGAAGCGCTTCTTTATTTTTATTTTTTTCCCATTTGTCCTGCAGCTTTTTGACTCGATGCTGTAAAATTTAAACAGGATTCCATAACACACTTTTTTTTCTATTGTGAGGTTTTCAAAACTGTTGGTGTAAAAAATGTGCAGTAAAGTTGAATTTTTATTGAATTGAATAGGAAGAGTATTTGAAGCAATTTTTTTAGGATTTTTTTGGAGCATATCTGCTTTTACACACCAACATATACTCAGCACTATGTATACAGAGTAATGGTGGATGCAAGCTCCAATAGAGTACATGGTGAAAAAAAATAAGATACAGTAGGGAATAGGGTTGTCTTTGTTAACTTTAGGATTAGACAATCTATATTAAGTGAAAGCTGCACACCAAATTCAGAGAAATGTGAACAAGCATAACTGCCTTATAATACATAAGGAATGAAAAATACAACTAGCCATATGAACAATTGAAAAAATTGAAATGTGACATTGCATAACTGCATAACATTGCATAACTGCAGTCTTTTTGATTGTAAGGCTATGTGTGCACTTTGCGTTGATTTACTTGCAGTTGTAAACGCATGCTCTGGCAGAAATTGTCTTTGTCAAATTTGTTTTTGACCACAAAAACGCTAAAAATACGCTTGCGATTTTACCGCGTTTTGGCCGCGTTTTACCGCGTTTTACATGCTTTTCCATTGCTTAAAGACAGATGCGTTTTCAATACAATTACACTACTAAATAAAGATTAAACATTCAAACACTATGAAAAAAAAGCCAACAAAAAGATAACAAAAATCATGTTTAAAATCTTACCCAAAATAGCTAATTTTATAAAAATGATAACTGTGATCTAATAGTTATGTTTGAAATAACGTTAATTTATTGATTTTCATTAATTTAATTGTCGGACTATGTGTGTGTGTAATGGGACATATCATGCCCTTAATATAATGTCAAAACGCATGCGTTTATTTTGTCAAAAAAGCATGTAAAACGCTAGGATTTTGATTGTGTGTGCGTTTTGAAACTTCTCATTGACTTCAATGTTAGCAAAACGCTGCCAAAAAACAATTGACATGCTGCTTCTTTAAACGCAGAGATTTTGACTAATTTCTGCAACTAAAAATGATATAGAAGGGTTAATAGTTTCTATATTTCTTGATTTTAAATATTTTATTGTTCCATTAGCATATCTGGTGTAGGTTCATAGCCGTTATAGAGCCTTCGGAATAAGAAACAAGCTCAAGGATTATTATTGTCTGCTAAATGTTC
This sequence comes from Anomaloglossus baeobatrachus, assembly GCF_048569485.1. Taxonomy (NCBI): domain Eukaryota; kingdom Metazoa; phylum Chordata; class Amphibia; order Anura; family Aromobatidae; genus Anomaloglossus; species Anomaloglossus baeobatrachus. Next base: position 21,117,827 of record NC_134361.1, read on the forward strand.
TTCTTATCTCATATGCATGACTCTACATTTTTGTTTTCCTCAAACTTAAAGGTCATATGATCAACTTGTAAATTTCCAGCTAGAAGCTTTTTTTTTTTTGCAATATCACATTGATCTGTAAATGGTATAAATAATCTGTACCTTGGCTAAATAAACAGAAAACTGATCATGCTCACATGAATGCAGGTCTTTTCTCCGAGCACTTGATATTGAGTAGGCAAAGAGGCCTACGTCAACAGGACCTCACTGGTGATCCCATAAGCTGACTTCTGAAAAAACGGAACAGCTACAACAAAAACACTGTGTTTTTAACAGCATTGTGCGCACAAGAAAGCACTATGTCCTATAGACTTTGCTTGGAAATCAAAACGCATGCATTTTTGCATTAAAACGCTGCAGTTGAAAATGCTGCGGAAACGCATGAAAAAACGTGCGCACATAGCCTTATGCAGTTTTTTTCTGTCTGAGAACTCAGTCCTGCCCTTTAGCCATGTTTATTCAATTTCCTATATAGCCAGGTCCCTTGCTTCCCATACACAAGCAGGTTTCAACCGCACATAGAGGTAACATTTGGTTAGGGACCCCATAAATAAGAGATTACCGTGAAGTGGTTATGAGGCAGAAAAGAATTGATCAATTCATTAGCTAAATATCTCTTTTTTTCAAATACTCCTCAGCAGTTTGTTGCGGATTGTTCTCAGCCTTCCTTGTCCAGCGAGCACCGTCCGGATTCCCTTCTTGGAATTTGCCCTGTGGTTGTGAGCTGAAACACACTTTGTTTCTTATTAAACACTTAAATAGTGTATGCACGTCTCCTCCATGCCCAGCAGGGGGCAGTATAACACTGCACTCTCTATAATGTGACTCCGCCGTTTCCTGTAAATCATCTGCTGTCTGATAATTCAGCTCAGTAGAAAAGTGAAAAAAGGAAAAAGCTATAAAATCACAACCTCATCACAAGCTTCTATTAGTGATCTGCGCTTTATATCCACATTACATACGTATTTAACATTGCAAAGTATAGGAGAAGTTTATTCATACTGGAAAAATTTAGATAACAAACTGATGAAAAACACTGATGACACATGTGCTGTTTCTTTCACATATGTATTTTATACGCACATGTGATGGAGACCCTATTGTGCAGCCATCTTCCATAGCGAGGGCAGGAACCGGTGCTGTTCTTCCACTTTTGATCCTTCCATTGTCCCTTTCCCTCCCCAGGTTTCTCACCCACTGGAAACACTTCTTTCATATTTCTGAAGAGTGGGCAGCATGTACTGTGCTGGCCGAGCTGCAGGCAGTATGTACTGTGCTGGCCGAGCTGCAGGCAGTATGTACTGTGCTGGTCGAGCTGCAGGCAGTATGTACTGTGCTGGCCGAGCTGCAGGAAGTATGTACTGTCCTGGCCGAGCTGCAGGCAGTATGTACTGTGCTGGCCGAGCTGCAGGCAGCATGTACTGTGCTGGCCGAGCTGCAGGCAGCATGTACTGTGCTGGCCGAGCTGCAGGCAGTATGTACTGTGCTGGCCGAGCTGCAGGCAGTATGTACTGTGCTGACCGAGCTGCAGGCAGTATGTACTGTGCTGACCGAGCTGCAGGTAGTATGTACTGCTGTGACTTTATACCTCATCATATGGCTATGGTTTTGGGAGGTTATGTCCTGAAGGAGCAGTGTATAACTGACCAGGAGAGTCATCCAATGCACTTTGGCTTTCTACAGCGGCTTATGGTTAAAACAATTGAACTAAAGAGAAGTGAATCCAACCTGACTGACCCTAGAACTGGGCCCTAGGTAGGGAACAAATGGGATGATCGCTTAGTAAACCCCACTAAGCACCCACGGGGAAAGCATAGGAACAACTTATCTCCAGGATGACTCAAGGAGAGGTACAGCAACATATGGTTTCTTCAGATGAATACAAGCCGACTGCTTACATCCAAGGGTTTTAAATCTATCACCAGCAAACACCAAGGGGGAATGAGAGTATTTAAGGACACAAAGGGAGGTGCTGATGATTAACAGCTGAAAGGTGAGGAAATCTGCTGGGTTCTAAAGGAAAAGGGATTTACCCCAAGTAGAGAAGAAGAGAATGTCAGGGAGCAGTTTGTGTAGCCAAACGCTGGGACCTTCTACAGCCGGACACCACAGGACTGTCCAGCGTGACACACCCATGACATCGGTTCTGGCTCTGTATCTCTACATTTAGCTTGGTTCTGGCTCTGTATCTCTACATTTAGCTCGGTTCTGGCTCTGTATCTCTACATTTAGCTCGGTTCTGGCTCTGTATCTCTACCTTTAGCTCGGTTATGGCTCTGTATCTCTACATTTAGCTCGGTTCTGGCTCTGTATCTCTACATTTAGCTCGGTTCTGGCTCTGTATCTCTACATTTAGCTTGATTCTGGCTCTGTATCTCTACATTTAGCTCGGTTCTGGCTCTGTATCTCTACATTTAGCTTGGTTCTGGCTCTGTATCTCTACATTTAGCTCGGTTCTGGCTCTGTATCTCTACATTTAGCTCGGTACTGGCTCTGTATCTCTACATTTAGCTTGATTCTGGCTCTGTATCTCTACATTTAGCTTGGTTCTGGCTCTGTATCTCTACATTTAGCTCGGTTCTGGCTCTGTATCTCTACATTTAGCTTGGTTCTGGCTCTGTATCTCTACATTTAGCTTGGTTCTGGCTCTGTATCTCTACATTTAGCTCGGTTCTGGCTCTGTATCTCTACATTTAGCTTGGTTCTGGCTCTGTATCTCTACATTTAGCTCGGTTCTGGCTCTGTATCTCTACATTTAGCTCGGTTCTGGCTCTGTATCTCTACATTTAGCTTGATTCTGGCTCTGTATCTCTACATTTAGCTCGGTTCAGGCTCTGTATCTCTACATTTAGCTTGATTCTGGCTCTGTATCTCTACATTTAGCCCGGTTCTGGCTCTGTATCTCTACATTTAGCTCGGTTCTGGCTCTGTATCTCTACATTTAGCTCGGTTCTGGCTCTGTATCTCTACATTTAGCTCGGTTCTGGCTCTGTATCTCTACATTTAGCTTGATTCTGGCTCTGTATCTCTACATTTAGCTCGGTTCAGGCTCTGCATCTCTACATTTAGCTTGATTCTGGCTCTGTATCTCTACATTTAGCCCGGTTCTGGCTCTGTATCTCTACATTTAGCTCAGTTCTGGCTCTGTATCTCTACATTTAGCTTGATTCTGGCTCTGTATCTCTACATTTAGCTCAGTTCTGGCTCTGTATCTCTACATTTAGCTCGGTTCTGGCTCTGTATCTCTACATTTAGCTTGGTTCTGGCTCTGTATCTCTACATTTAGCTCGATTCTGGCTCTGTATCTCTACATTTAGCTTGGTTCTGGCTCTGTATCTCTACATTTAGCTCGGTTCTGGCTCTGTATCTCTATATTTAGCTTGGTTCTGGCTCTGTATATCTACATTTAGCTCCGTTCTGGCTCTATATCTCTACATTTAGCTCGGTTCTGGCTCCGTATCTCTACATTTAGTTCGGTTCTGACTCCGTATCTCTACATTTAGTTCAGTTCTGGCTCCGTATCTCTACATTTAGCTTGGTTCTGGCTCTGTATCTCTACATTTTGCTCGGTTCTGGCTCTGTATCTAATAATAATAATATAATAATAATAATAATCTTTATTTCTATAGCGCCAACATATTCCGCAGCGCTTTACAATTCAGGAGGCTCATATACATATACATATCATATACATAAACATATACAAACAAGTCACAATTATAGAAGATACAATATTTAAAGGGAAAAATGGCAACCCTGCTCGTGAGAGCTTACAATCTACAATGAGATGGGGGGAGGGGCAAGGTACAAGTGCTTATTTACAATGACAATCCAGCCATCTCATGAGGGATAGATAATGGCTTCCTGGACCAGTTGGCCACAGCCTTGATATGCATTTGGGTGCCATGGAGTTTGACATGGGGTTATGTTCTGAGAAGTTGTAGAGGGATTAGGTGAAATTAGTTTGGCTAGGGAGTGTGATAGGCCGCCCTAAAAAGATGCGTTTTTAGGGAGTGTCTGAAGCTGAGTAAGTTGCGATTTGTCCTAACTTCTTGGGGTAGAGCGTTCCAGAGGTTTGGTGCAGCTCGGAAGAAGTCTTGGATTCGGGAGTGGGAGGTTTGAACTAGTGTGGATGTTAGCCGAAAGTCATTTGCAGAGCGTAGAGAACGGGTGGGATGATAGACAGAGAGGAGGGTGGAGATGTAGGGGGGTGCCGCACTGTGGAGAGCTTTGTGGGTGAGAACAAGCAGTTTGAATTGGATCCTGTGATATATAGGCAGCCAGTGCAATGACTGGCACAGAGCAGAGGCATCCGAGTAGCGGTTAGCCAGATAGGTGACCCTGGCTGCTGCATTAAGGATGGACTATAGAGGGGAGAGTCTAGTTAGGAGTAGACCAATTAATAGAGAGTTACAGTAGTCAAGGCGGGAGTGGATCAGGGCCACGGTGAGGGTTTTTGTCGTTTCCATTGTGAGAAAGGGGCGGATTCTAGAGATGTTCTTGAGGTGCAGGCGGCAGGTGCGGGCAAGAGATTGTATGTGGGAGGTGAAGGAGAGATCAGTGTCAAGTATAACACCCAGACAGCGGGCCTGCGGCCTAGGACTTATCGTTGTGCCACACACTGAGAGGCAGATGTTAGGTTTAGGAAGGTTGGGAGATGGAGGGAAAAGCAGAAGTTCAGTTTTGGAAAGGTTAAGTTTCAGATAGAGAACAGACATGATATTGCAAACTGCAGTCAGGCAGTCACTGGTGTTCTGTAGTATAGCGGAGGTGAGCTCAGGGGATGAGGTGTATAACTGTGTGTCATCAGCATAAAGATGGTACTGGAAGCCAAATCTGCTGATGGTAATTCCAATTGGGGCAGTGTAGAGGGAGAAAAGAAGAGGGCCAAGGACTGAACCTTGAGGGACCCCAACAGTGAGAGGAAGAGGAGAAGATGTGGAGCCAGCAAATGATACGCTGAATGAGCGGCCAGAAAGATAGGAAGAGAACCAGGAGAGCACAGTGTCCTTTAGGCCGATAGAATGGAGCATAGAGAGAAGGAGATGGTGGTCAACAGTGTCGAAGGCGGCAAAGAGGTAAAGTATCTCTATATTGAGCTCGGTTCTGTCTCTGTATCTCTACATTTTGCTCGGTTCTGGCTCTGTATCTCTACATTTTGCTCGGTTCTGGCTCTGTATCTCTATATTTAGATCGGTTCGGGCTCTGAATCTCTAGATTTTGCTCGGTTCTGGCTCTGTATCTCTATATTTAGCCCGGTTCTGTCTCTGTATCTCTACATTTAGCTTGGTTCAGGCTCTGTATCTCTACATTTAGCTCGGTTCTGGCTCTGTATCTCTACATTTAGCTCAGTTCTGGCTCCGTATCTCTACATTTAGCTCGGTTCTGGCTCTGTATCTCTACATTTAGCTCGGTTCTGGCTCTGTATCTCTACATTTAGCTTGGTTCAGGCTCTGTATCTCTACATTTAGCTCGGTTCTGGCTCTGTATCTCTACATTTAGCTCAGTTCTGGCTCTGTATCTCTACATTTAGCTTGGTTCTGGCTCTGTATCTCTACATTTAGCTCGGTTCTGGCTCTGTATCTCTACATTTAGCTCGGTTCTGGCTTTGTATCTCTACATTTAGCTTAGTTCTGGCTCTATATCTCTACATTTAGCTCGGTTCTGGCTCTGTATCTCTACATTTAGCTCGGTTCTGGCTCCGCATCTCTACATTTAGCTTGGTTCTGGCTCTGTATCTCTACATTTAGCTCAGTTCTGGCTCCGTATCTCTACATTTAGCTCGGTTCTGGCTCTGTATCTCCACATTTAGCTCGGTTTTGGCTCTGTATCTCTACATTTAGCTCAGTTCTGGCTCTGTATCTCTACATTTAGCTCGGTTCTGGCTCTGTATCTCTACATTTAGCTTGGTTCTGGCTTTGTATCTCTACATTTAGCTCGGTTCTGGCTCTGTATCTCTACATTTAGCTCGGTTCTGGCTCCGTATCTCTATATTTAGATTGGTTCGGGCTCTGAATCTCTAGATTTTGCTCGGTTCTGGCTCTGTATCTCTATATTTAGCCCGGTTCTGTCTCTGTATCTCTACATTTAGCTTGGTTCAGGCTCTGTATCTCTACATTTAGCTCGGTTCTGGCTCTGTATCTCTACATTTAGCTTGGCTCTGGCTCTGTATCTCTACATTTAGCACAGTTCTGGCTCTGTATCTCTACATTTAGCTCGGTTCTGGCTTTGTATCTCTACATTTAGCTCGGTTCTGGCTCTATATCTCTACATTTAGCTCGGTTCTGGCTCTGTATCTCTACATTTAGCTTGGTTCTGGCTCTGTATCTCTACATTTAGCTCGGCTCTGGCTCTGTATCTCTACATTTAGCTCGGTTCTGGCTCTGTATCTCTGCATTTAGCTTGGTTCTGGCTCTGTATCTCTACATTTAGCTTGGTTCTGGCTCTGTATCTCTACATTTAGCTCGGTTCTGGCTCCGTATCTCTACATTTAGCTTAGTTCTGGCTTTGTATCTCTACATTTAGCTCGGTTCTGGTTCCGTATCTCTACATTTAGCTCGGTTCTGGCTCTGTATCTCTACATTTAGCTCGGTTCTGGCTCTGTATCTCTACATTTAGCTCGGTTCTGGCTCTGTATCTCTACATTTAGCTCGGTTCTGGCTCCGTAGCTCTACATTTAGCTTGGTTCTGGGTCTGTATCTCTACATTTAGCTCAGTTCTGGCTCCGTATCTCTACATTTAGCTCGGTTCTGGCTCTGTATCTCTACATTTAGCTCCGTTTTGGCTCTGTATCTCTACATTTAGCTCGGTTCTGGCTCCGTATCTCTACATTTAGCTCGGTTCTGGCTCTGTATCTCTACATTTAGCTCGGTTCTGTCTCCGTATCTCTACATTTAGCTCGTTTCTGGCTCTGTATCTCTACATTTAGCCCGGTTCTGTCTCTGTATCTCTACATTTAGCTTGGTTCAGGCTCTGTATCTCTACATTTAGCTCGTTTCTGGCTCTGTATCTCTACATTTAGCTTGGCTCCGGCTCTGTATCTCTACATTTAGCTCGGTTCTGGCTCTGTATCTCTACATTTAGCTCGGTTCTGGCTCTGTATCTCTACATTTAGCTCGGTTCTGGCTCTGTATCTCTACATTTAGCTCGGTTCTGGCTCTGTATCTCTACATTTAGCTCGGTTCTGGCTTTGTATCTCTACATTTAGCTCGGTTCTGGCTCTATATCTCTACATTTAGCTCGGTTCTGGCTCTGTATCTCTACATTTAGCTTGGTTCTGGCTCTGTATCTCTACATTTAGCTCGGTTCTGGCTCTGTATCTCTACATTTAGCTCGGTTCTGGCTCTGTATCTCTACATTTAGCTTGGTTCTGGCTCTGTATCTCTACATTTAGCTCGGTTCTGGCTCTGTATCTCTACATTTAGCTCGGTTCTGGCTCCGTATCTCTACATTTAGCTCGGTTCTGGCTCCGTATCTCTACATTTAGCTTGGTTCTGGCTCCGTATCTCTACATTTAGCTCGGTTCTGGCTCTGTATCTCTACATTTAGCTCGGTTCTGGCTCCGTATCTCTACATTTAGCTCGGTTCTGGCTCCGTATCTCTACATTTAGCTCGGTTCTGGCTCTGTATCTCTACATTTAGCTCGGTTCTGGCTCCGTATCTCTACATTTAGCTCGGTTTTGGCTCTGTATCTCTACATTTAGCTCGGTTCTGGCTCCGTATCTCTACATTTAGCTCGGTTCTGGCTCTGTATCTCTACATTTAGCTCGGTTCTGGCTCTGTATCTCTACATTTAGCTCGGTTTTGGCTCTGTATCTCTACATTTAGCTCGGTTCTGGCTCCGTATCTCTACATTTAGCTCGGTTCTGTCTCCGTATCTCTACATTTAGCTCGGTTCTGGCTCTGTATCTCTACATTTAGCTCGGTTCTGGCTCTGTATCTCTACATTTAGCTCGGTTCTGGCTCCGTATCTCTACATTTAGCTCGGTTCTGGCTCTGTATCTCTACATTTAGCTCGGTTCTGTCTCCGTATCTCTACATTTAGCTCGGTTCTGGCTCTGTATCTCTACATTTAGCCCGGTTCTGTCTCTGTATCTCTACATTTAGCTTGGTTCAGGCTCTGTATCTCTACATTTAGCTCGGTTCTGGCTCTGTATCTCTACATTTAGCTTGGCTCTGGCTCTGTATCTCTACATTTAGCTCAGTTCTGGCTCTGTATCTCTACATTTAGCTCGGTTCTGGCTCTGTATCTCTACATTTAGCTCGGTTCTGGCTCTGTATCTCTACATTTAGCTTGGCTCTGGCTCTGTATCTCTACATTTAGCTCGGTTCTGGCTCTGTATCTCTACATTTAGCTCGGTTCTGGCTCTGTATCTCTACATTTAGCTCGGTTCTGGCTCTGTATATCTACATTTAGCTCGGTTCTGGCTCCGTATCTCTACATTTAGCTCGGTTCTGGCTCCGTATCTCTACATTTAGCTTGGTTCTGGCTCCGTATCTCTACATTTAGCTCGGTTCTGGCTCCGTATCTCTACATTTAGCTCGGTTCTGGCTCTGTATCTCTACATTTAGCTCGGTTCTGGCTCTGTATCTCTACATTTAGCTCGGTTTTGGCTCTGTATCTCTACATTTAGCTCGGTTCTGGCTCCGTATCTCTACATTTAGCTCGGTTCTGTCTCCGTATCTCTACATTTAGCTCGGTTCTGGCTCTGTATCTCTACATTTAGCTCGGTTCTGGCTCTGTATCTCTACATTTAGCTCGGTTCTGGCTCCGTATCTCTACATTTAGCTCGGTTCTGGCTCTGTATCTCTACATTTAGCTCGGTTCTGTCTCCGTATCTCTACATTTAGCTCGGTTCTGGCTCTGTATCTCTACATTTAGCCCGGTTCTGTCTCTGTATCTCTACATTTAGCTTGGTTCAGGCTCTGTATCTCTACATTTAGCTCGGTTCTGGCTCTGTATCTCTACATTTAGCTTGGCTCTGGCTCTGTATCTCTACATTTAGCTCAGTTCTGGCTCTGTATCTCTACATTTAGCTCGGTTCTGGCTCTGTATCTCTACATTTAGCTCGGTTCTGGCTCTGTATCTCTACATTTAGCTTGGCTCTGGCTCTGTATCTCTACATTTAGCTCGGTTCTGGCTCTGTATCTCTACATTTAGCTCGGTTCTGGCTCTGTATCTCTACATTTAGCTCGGTTCTGGCTCTGTATATCTACATTTAGCTCGGTTCTGGCTCCGTATCTCTACATTTAGCTCGGTTCTGGCTCCGTATCTCTACATTTAGCTTGGTTCTGGCTCCGTATCTCTACATTTAGCTTGGTTCTGGCTCTGTATCTCTACATTTAGCTCGGTTCTGGCTCTGTATCTCTACATTTAGCTCAGTTCTGGCTCTGTATCTCTACATTTAGCTCGGTTCTGGCTCTGTATCTCTACATTTAGCATGGTTCTGGCTTTGTATCTCTACATTTAGCTCGGTTCTGGCTCTGTATCTCTACATTTAGCTCGGTTCTGGCTCCGTATCTCTATATTTAGATTGGTTCGGGCTCTGAATCTCTAGATTTTGCTCGGTTCTGGCTCTGTATCTCTATATTTAGCCCGGTTCTGTCTCTGTATCTCTACATTTAGCTTGGTTCAGGCTCTGTATCTCTACATTTAGCTCGGTTCTGGCTCTGTATCTCTACATTTAGCTTGGCTCTGGCTCTGTATCTCTACATTTAGCACAGTTCTGGCTCTGTATCTCTACATTTAGCTCGGTTCTGGCTTTGTATCTCTACATTTAGCTCGGTTCTGGCTCTATATCTCTACATTTAGCTCGGTTCTGGCTCTGTATCTCTACATTTAGCTTGGTTCTGGCTCTGTATCTCTACATTTAGCTCGGCTCTGGCTCTGTATCTCTACATTTAGCTCGGTTCTGGCTCTGTATCTCTGCATTTAGCTTGGTTCTGGCTCTGTATCTCTACATTTAGCTTGGTTCTGGCTCTGTATCTCTACATTTAGCTCGGTTCTGGCTCCGTATCTCTACATTTAGCTTAGTTCTGGCTTTGTATCTCTACATTTAGCTCGGTTCTGGTTCCGTATCTCTACATTTAGCTCGGTTCTGGCTCTGTATCTCTACATTTAGCTCGGTTCTGGCTCTGTATCTCTACATTTAGCTCGGTTCTGGCTCTGTATCTCTACATTTAGCTCGGTTCTGGCTCCGTAGCTCTACATTTAGCTTGGTTCTGGGTCTGTATCTCTACATTTAGCTCAGTTCTGGCTCCGTATCTCTACATTTAGCTCGGTTCTGGCTCTGTATCTCTACATTTAGCTCCGTTTTGGCTCTGTATCTCTACATTTAGCTCGGTTCTGGCTCCGTATCTCTACATTTAGCTCGGTTCTGGCTCTGTATCTCTACATTTAGCTCGGTTCTGTCTCCGTATCTCTACATTTAGCTCGTTTCTGGCTCTGTATCTCTACATTTAGCCCGGTTCTGTCTCTGTATCTCTACATTTAGCTTGGTTCAGGCTCTGTATCTCTACATTTAGCTCGTTTCTGGCTCTGTATCTCTACATTTAGCTTGGCTCCGGCTCTGTATCTCTACATTTAGCTCGGTTCTGGCTCTGTATCTCTACATTTAGCTCGGTTCTGGCTCTGTATCTCTACATTTAGCTCGGTTCTGGCTCTGTATCTCTACATTTAGCTCGGTTCTGGCTCTGTATCTCTACATTTAGCTCGGTTCTGGCTTTGTATCTCTACATTTAGCTCGGTTCTGGCTCTATATCTCTACATTTAGCTCGGTTCTGGCTCTGTATCTCTACATTTAGCTTGGTTCTGGCTCTGTATCTCTACATTTAGCTCGGTTCTGGCTCTGTATCTCTACATTTAGCTCGGTTCTGGCTCTGTATCTCTACATTTAGCTTGGTTCTGGCTCTGTATCTCTACATTTAGCTCGGTTCTGGCTCTGTATCTCTACATTTAGCTCGGTTCTGGCTCCGTATCTCTACATTTAGCTCGGTTCTGGCTCCGTATCTCTACATTTAGCTTGGTTCTGGCTCCGTATCTCTACATTTAGCTCGGTTCTGGCTCTGTATCTCTACATTTAGCTCGGTTCTGGCTCCGTATCTCTACATTTAGCTCGGTTCTGGCTCCGTATCTCTACATTTAGCTCGGTTCTGGCTCTGTATCTCTACATTTAGCTCGGTTCTGGCTCCGTATCTCTACATTTAGCTCGGTTTTGGCTCTGTATCTCTACATTTAGCTCGGTTCTGGCTCCGTATCTCTACATTTAGCTCGGTTCTGTCTCTGTATCTCTACATTTAGCTCGGTTCTGGCTCCGTATCACTACATTTAGCTCGGTTCTGGCTCTGTATCTCTACATTTAGCTCGGTTCTGGCTCCGTATCTCTACATTTAGCTCGGTTCTGGCTCTGTATCTGTACATTTAGCTCGGTTCTGGCTCCGTATCTCTACATTTAGCTTGGTTCTGGCTCCGTATCTCTACATTTAGCTTGGTTCTGGCTCTGTATCTCTACATTTAGCTCGGTTCTGGCTCTGTATCTCTACATTTAGCTCGGTTCTGGCTCCGTATCTCTACATTTAGCTCGGTTCTGGCTCCGTATCTCTACATTTAGCTCGGTTCTGGCTCTGTATCTCTACATTTAGCTCGGTTCTGGCTCTGTATCTCTACATTTAGCTCGGTTTTGGCTCTGTATCTCTACATTTAGCTCGGTTCTGGCTCCGTATCTCTACATTTAGCTCGGTTCTGTCTCCGTATCTCTACATTTAGCTCGGTTCTGGCTCTGTATCTCTACATTTAGCTCGGTTCTGGCTCTGTATCTCTACATTTAGCTCGGTTCTGGCTCCGTATCTCTACATTTAGCTCGGTTCTGGCTCTGTATCTCTACATTTAGCTCGGTTCTGTCTCCGTATCTCTACATTTAGCTCGGTTCTGGCTCTGTATCTCTACATTTAGCCCGGTTCTGTCTCTGTATCTCTACATTTAGCTTGGTTCAGGCTCTGTATCTCTACATTTAGCTCGGTTCTGGCTCTGTATCTCTACATTTAGCTTGGCTCTGGCTCTGTATCTCTACATTTAGCTCAGTTCTGGCTCTGTATCTCTACATTTAGCTCGGTTCTGGCTCTGTATCTCTACATTTAGCTCGGTTCTGGCTCTGTATCTCTACATTTAGCTTGGCTCTGGCTCTGTATCTCTACATTTAGCTCGGTTCTGGCTCTGTATCTCTACATTTAGCTCGGTTCTGGCTCTGTATCTCTACATTTAGCTCGGTTCTGGCTCTGTATATCTACATTTAGCTCGGTTCTGGCTCCGTATCTCTACATTTAGCTCGGTTCTGGCTCCGTATCTCTACATTTAGCTTGGTTCTGGCTCCGTATCTCTACATTTAGCTTGGTTCTGGCTCTGTATCTCTACATTTAGCTCGGTTCTGGCTCTGTATCTCTACATTTAGCTCGGTTCTGGCTCCGTATCTCTACATTTAGCTCGGTTCTGGCTCCGTATCTCTACATTTAGCTCGGTTCTGGCTCTGTATCTCTACATTTAGCTCGGTTTTGGCTCTGTATCTCTACATTTAGCTCGGTTCTGGCTCCGTATCTCTACATTTAGCTCGGTTCTGGCTCCGTATCTCTACATTTAGCTCGGTTCTGGCTCTGTATCTCTACATTTAGCTCGGTTCTGGCTCCGTATCTCTACATTTAGCTTGGTTCTGGCTCTGTATCTCTACATTTAGCTTGGTTCTGGCTCTGTATCTCTACATTTAGCTCGGTTCTGGCTCTGTATCTCTACATTTAGCTCGGTTCTGGCTCTGTATCTCTACAGTTAGCTCGGTTCTGGTTCCGTATCTCTACATTTAGCTCGGTTCTGGCTCTGTATCTCTACATTTAGCTCGGTTTTGGCTCTGTATCTCTACATTTAGCTCGGTTCTGGCTCTGTATCTCTACATTTAGCTCGGTTCTGGCTCTGTATCTCTACATTTAGCTTGGTTCTGGCTCTGTATCTCTACATTTAGCTCGGTTCTGGCTCCGTATCTCTACATTTAGCTCGGTTCTGGCTCTGTATCTCTACATTTAGTTTGGTTTTGGCTCTGTATCTCTACATTTAGCTCGGTTCTGGCTCTGTATCTCTACATTTAGCTCGGTTCTGGCTCTGTATCTTTACATTTAGCTTGGTTCTGGCTCTGTATCTCTACATTTAGCTCGGTTCTGGCTCTGTATCTCTACATTTAGCTCGGTTCTGGCTCTGTATCTCTACAGTTAGCTCGGTTCTGGTTCCGTATCTCTACATTTAGCTCGGTTCTGGCTCTGTATCTCTACATTTAGCTCGGTTTTGGCTCTGTATCTCTACATTTAGCTCGGTTCTGGCTCTGTATCTCTACATTTAGCTCGGTTCTGGCTCTGTATCTCTACATTTAGCTTGGTTCTGGCTCTGTATCTCTACATTTAGCTCAGTTCTGGCTCCGTATCTCTACATTTAGCTCGGTTCTGGCTCTGTATCTCTACATTTAGCTTGGTTTTGGCTCTGTATCTCTACATTTAGCTCGGTTCTGGCTCTGTATCTCTACATTTAGCTCGGTTCTGGCTCCATATCTTTACATTTAGCTTGGTTCTGGCTCTGTATCTCTACAGTTAGCTCAGTTCTGGCTCTGTATCTCTACATTTAGCTCGCTTCTGGCTCTGTATCTCTACATTTAGCTTGGTTCTGGCTCCGTATCTCTACATTAAGCTTAGTACTGGCTCTGTATCTCTACAGTTAGCTCGGTTCTGGCTCTATATCTCTACATTTAGCTCGGTTCTGGCTCTGTATCTCTATATTTAGCTCGGTTCTGGCTCTGTATCTCTACATTTAGCTCGGTTCTGGCTCTGTATCTCTATATTTAGCTCGGTTCTGGCTCTGTATCTCTACATTTAGCTTGTTTCTGGCTCTGTATCTCTACATTTACTAGTTTTCGTCTCCTTTTTTTTTACTCTTTCCTCGGTTGTGGCTCGGATATGACCTCGTTACCAGGAGTATTATATGAGGCAGCACTTCGGTGTCTTCTTCCCCGTTCTGATGCTTCGTATTTGATAATATCTCACAAGTTTTCTAGAATCTTCGTTATTTCTAGAAATCTCCAGCTTTCACTTTCACTTTCTTTGGCGTCTAACCTCTCCAGCCTTCCTCTGCCCGGTAACTGCTGATCAGCTGGAGATTAGTTTTCCTATTGGAGGAAGCTGTAACTCTCGGCCAATCAGAGCCGAGCTCTTCTCTCCAGGGCACAGAGCCTGCGATATTGTTACAGTCGGGGCTTGTATCTTCTCGGGTGAATCCTGCGTCCTGTTCTCGGGGTCCCGCATTTCTCACAGTCATGAGGAAGATGTTCCCCCTCATCGTGCTGCTCCTCCATGTGTGTGCGGTGTATGGAGGTGAGTACGGAGAGTTATCAGTTTTTATATCTTTTATATAAGATCTTATTCCGTCTTATCTATGTTGTGTTCTCCTTGTAGTTTATGTATCAGTTCGTTGTAATCTGTCACAATTCAGGACAGTAAATGGCCCCTGTGCAAGAACATTATATGGGCCCTTTACAGCCCAAAAGCTCATCAAAATGCAGAATTCCTCCTGCTTTGGAGGTGGTAATGGCCCCTCACCCCCGGACCCCTGTGGCCGCACAGGTTGCACCAATGATATATTCTCCCCTGTCGGATGTGACTGTACAGGGGGCTCCACGTCTCCAACTCCCCTATTCCCATAGGTGACACTGAGGTCCTCGCCCCCCACAGCCGGTCACATCCACACTTCTTGCGGTCACCACTCACTGTTTTGTTAGGCCAGCGAGATGCCTGTCCGGGGTCACACACACACTAGTACACACCCAGCTTTCCCAAGCACCTGACAGCCACACTGCTGGCTCTCTGGCACACACAGGGTTACGCTTTCCCTCTTCTAGGTTGTGGGAACATTTTTAACATCAAGGAACAAATGTATTAAACTTTTATATAATAAACAGAAGGTGCAGATCTCACAATACAAAAATATTAAATATAAAGGAAATGAAGGGAAAACAGCACAAAATAAAGGGGAGAAACAGAAACCTCCTACAGATTAGATTGGGGAGATTCAGTACAGGAGAAAATTGGACAAATCCAGAATCTTGGTTGTGTCTCCGGGGTCTGACACTGGGGGTCGCTAAATGAGATATTGTAAAGGGTCCGAACCAGCCCTCCCTCTCCTGGTCAGATGAGAGGAGGATGGATAATTATATGTAAGGAAAGACGGGGACCGGACATAATTCTACTTTGTCATATTTTACCACAGGAGCCTCCTAGTAGAATAATAACATCATGTTACCATGATAACACAACATTGTTACCATGGTAGATACAACAAATACTACTATGATATATCCAATATTCAGGATGATTTTTGTATTTTTGTGATCTCAAATGGTCAAAAATCCCTGCACTTGAAACCACAGAAGTGATGATGTCCCCGATCACAGATCTATTCATAGATTATTTTACAATCGTATTATTGTGGAGATGACACGGCCGGTCTGTGTATCCTCCATTATCTTTCCCTGTGTGTAGCACCTTCTCTATGATAATGAGGAGATACATAGAGAACATTCCCTCGTCCTGTAGAGTTTCGGCTGCCATTAATGTGATTCTCTCCGCACTGAGGATGTCGCCTGCAGCTGAGCAGTGAGATCAGTCGATAATCACCTAATTACAGTCTATAAGCTGCAGAAATCGTGTGCACTGTAGTGATTAGGAAATGTCACTATTTCCGGGGTCTCTGCTACATCGGTCACTAGAGATCGTTGCGGTCACCATGTGGCAGTATAAGGTATAACACCGCTGTATGGAAATAATGTGAGATATACCAGGGGATTTACAGATCGTAACGAGCCTGAAAAATGGAAAATGTGAAGAGCACCAAATTTATTGTATTGTTATTGTAAATAAAATAAGGGTAAGAGGAAACAAACTGCGCTAAACTGCAAATTGCGCCATATTCTCTATAACTTCATGTATGGTGTGATGAGACTGGTGATAAACCTCATGGATGTGTCACACGTCACCCCCCCCCCCCCCCCCCCCCGCTGTGTCCTCCACACACCCCAGCGCTCCCCTCCATCTATACACAGCTCTTAACCTCTTCCTGACCAGCACCAGTATGTTGTGATGAGCATGGCCAGTTCTCATCACACCGGTCACACGGTCACCGTCTCCATACAATGAGGAGCGGCCGAGGGTTCATGTGTTTTGTAGAGCGTCGGTCAGAGTCCTCTAACTGCAGCTGATAAAATAAGCAGATTGGGCATTGATCAACACTTATCTGATCATTCAAAAGGACAATCTGAGGGGACCCCTGAAGCCCTCCAGGATTGTCAGCCGTATTCCCTGTTAAGTTAGACATATGGAGCCGGTAAACTCAGTGATTTTCTACTAACAGTCTTAGCCGAGGAATAATGATGGGAGAGAAAGATCAGCGATATGACTGCTCTGTCTTATGTTATCTGACCCATATCTGCTGTATACACCAGACGATGTGTGATAATAACAAGGAGATATCTGCCGCCATCAGCGCCCCAGTGTGTGAGTGTAATGTTAGTTTCTAGGGTCTCGTTCACACAGATAATGGGGGATGAGCGTTCATATGAAGCTGATTATCTTCTGGTGTAAACGCCCCATTACACCTGACAGCTCCCGGTCAGTGGATCGTTCCTCAGGCCAATGATCTGATATAGATATTCACCTCTACATTATAATAATAGAATAAAAGTCAAAATATACAATTCACTGAGAATAAAAAAAAGTAAAATATTAAATAAAAACTCTGTGAACTCCTGACACCAACTTGTTTTTGATAAAAAATAATAAATCCTGCCGTGTAATTACTTTATTCTGCATTTTATCAAACCATAAATGTATATAAATCCCAAACCCCACGCTCCGGGGGCCACATCCGGCCTCTTATCATTATGTGCGGCCCCCGATAGCCGCAGTCGTGATTGTCAGTGTCTGGCGGCTGCTGACGTCTATTTACTGTGATGGAGGAAAAAAGAGACTCTGGAGCCGCGAAGAGTAAGAACTGATGGGGAATGTGGTCACAGCTAGAGCCGCAGTATACGGCAGAGCGGGGTCTCTGGAGCCGTGTGGCCCCTTATACAGGAGAAAACGTGAAAACTCATCTGTTCAGAAATGCCTATAACCTTCAATGACCTCACTGCTTCACCACCGTGCGGAGCTGCCGCCCAACCTACACCCCACCTACTGTCTCCTCCCCACAATCCTATAGAATGTAAGCCTGCAAGGGCAGGGCCCTCTTCCCGCTGTACTAGTCTGTCTATTGTAACTTATATATGTATTCTGTATGTAACCCCCTTCTCATGTACAGCCCCATGGAATCAATGGTGCTCAATAAATAATAATAATAATAATAATAATAATAATAATAATACAGGAGGAGGTGAGGGGAAGAGATGGCCGCACATGAGGGGGGCTGTCCTCATTGTAGTCTATGGACTCTGTAAATGCTCAGCTGTTTTATCAGCAATTGTTCACCTTTGGAGATAATTATTTTTTACCTAAACGCAGGTATTTGAGAGTAAAAATCATTTTTGCAGTTGAGTTTTACAAAAAAATGTTGCAGCATTTGCTTTTTATAGCTTCTTTGTTGTTCTGAGAATGAGTTATCCGAGAAACCATCAGTGAGCTCATTATGTTGGTCTGATGGGAAAGTTTGTAACTCTGATTATTTGATTCTCTGAGCTGATTTATGACCACAGACCACATCAAAGTTGAACCTGCAGCGAAAAGCAAAGAGCCTGTAAAAGTCACATGGTGCAAAATCTTTAAGGAAACCTAATTTCAAAAATGATTTTTTTTTTTTAGCCCACAATACATGAATTAGAGTAAGAAAAGCAAATATGCACAAAACTCCTGTTGCGGAAACTTACACAAATGGGTGATAGGTGCGGAAAATAAGTATTTGATCCTCTGCTGGTTTTGCACGTTTTCCCACCTACAAAGAATGAAGAGGTCTGTAATTTTTAACTTCAAGTGTGACAGACAGAATCCCCCCAAAAAATCCAGAAAATCCCATTATATGATTTTTAAATAATTAGCATTTTATTACATGAAATAAGAATTTGATCACCGACCAATCAGCGAGAATTCTGCTCTCACAGATCTGTTATTTTTTCATTAAGAATCCCTCAGTGATTGGAGGTTACAAGGCCCCAACTCCTGAATATTAATGCGCCCAAATTATGACCCTCTGTACTAGGAAACTGCTCTTCTTTTCCCTTTCACTAGTTCTGATCTCCCCATTATAATAACAGTAAATCAGAATACCACAGTCACTTCTCTCTGTCCAGCAGGTGGCAGTATAACGCTGCGCTCTATTGTGTGACTTCTGCTGTTTCCTGTAAATCCTCTCGTCTCCTCTGGTCATTCCTGTCTGTGACCTGCAGGGAGCAGAGACTTCCTATAATTCACAATATATCCTCAGATTTGTCATCAGAATGGTAGAAAAATGAAAAAATGGTGGAAAATCATCTACATTTTTACACCAACGTCTATTACAGTAGTAATCCGCGCTTTTGATCCATATATATGATCCCACCTACAAATCAGGTAGAAAGAAATGAGTGTAATAATTGGATAATATCCCAGTGGCCAAAAAGCTGATCATTTATGTAAAGGTCCCATCTGATATTTGGTCGCTGTATCACCCACCAAATAGATACAAAGGTTAAGATATGGGCGAGATGAGATGTTACCCCACGTCCATCCACAATATTGTGCAGCCGTCCTCCATACTGGGGGCAGGAGCCTGGGCTATTCTGCCACTTTTGATCCTCCCGGTTGTCCCTATCCCTGCAGGCAGCATGTACTGTGCTGGCCAAGCTGCAGGCAGCATGTACTGTACTGGCCGAGCTACAGGCAGCATGTACTGTACTGACTGAGCTGCAGGCAGCATGTACTGTACTGACTGAGCTGCAGGCAGCATGTACTGTACTGACTGAGCTGCAGGCAGCATGTACTGTACTGACTGAGCTGCAGGCAGCATGTACTGTACTGACTGAGCTGCAGGCAGCATGTACTGTACTGACTGAGCTGCAGGCAGTATGTGCTGTGCTGGCCGAGCTACAGGCAGCATGTACTGTACTGACCGAGCTGCAGGCAGCATGTACTGTGCTGGCCGAGCTGCAGGCAGTATGTACTGTGCTGGCCGAGCTGCAGGCAGCATGTACTGTACTGACTGAGCTGCAGGCAGCATGTACTGTACTGGCCGAGCTACAGGCAGCATGTACTGTACTGACCGAGCTGCAGGCAGCATGTACTGTGCTGGCCGATCTGCAGGCAGTATGTACTGTGCTGGTTGAGCTGCAGGCAGTATGTACTGTGCTGGTCGAGCTGCAGGCAGTATGTACTGTGCTGGCCGAGCTGCAGGCAGTATGTACTGTGCTGGCCGAGCTGCAGGCAGTATGTACTGTGCTGGCCGAGCTGCAGGCAGTATGTACTGTGCTGGTTGAGCTGCAGGCAGTATGTACTGTGCTGGTTGAGCTGCAGGCAGTATGTACTATGCTGGTTGAGCTGCAGGCAGTATGTACTGTGCTGGCCGAGCTGCAGGCAGTATGTACTGTGCTGGCCGAGCTGCAGGCAGTATGTACTGTGCTGGCCGATCTGCAGGCAGTATGTACTGTGCTGGCCGATCTGCAGGCAGTATGTACTGTGCTGGCTGAGCTGCAGGCAGCGTGTACTGTGCTGGCCGAGCTGCAGGCAGTATGTACTGTGCTGGCCGATCTGCAGGCAGTGTGTACTGTGCTGGTTGAGCTGCAGGCAGCGTGTACTGTGCTGGCCGAGCTGCAGGCAGTATGTACTGTGCTGATTGAGCTGCAGTCAGTATGTACTGTGCTGATTGAGCTGCAGGAAGTATGTACTGTGCTGGTTGAACTGCAGGCAGCATGTACTGTGCTGATTGAGCTGCAGGCAGTATGTACTGTGCTGGTCGAGCTGCAGGCAGTATGTACTGTGCTGGTCGAGCTGCAGGCAGTATGTACTGTGCTGGTCGAGCTGCAGGCAGTATGTACTGTGCTGGCCGAGCTGCAGGCAGCATGTACTGTGCTGGTTGAGCTGCAGGCAGTATGTAATGTGCTGGTTGAGCTGCAGGCAGTATGTACTGTGCTGGTTGTGCTGCAGGCAGTATGTACTGTGCTGGTTGAGCTGCAGGCAGTATGTAATGTGCTGGCCGAGCTGCAGGCAGTATGTACTGTGCTGGTTGAGCTGCAGGCAGTTTGTACTGTGCTGGTTGAGCTGCAGGCAGTATGTACTGTGCTGGTTGTGCTGCAGGCAGTATGTACTGTGCTGGTTGAGCTGCAGGCAGTATGTACTGTGCTGGTTGAGCTGCAGGCAGTATGTACTGTGCTGGTTGAGCTGCAGGCAGTATGTACTGTGCTGGCCGAGCTGCAGGCAGTATGTACTGTGCTGGTTGAGCTGCAGGCAGTATGTACTGTGCTGGTTGAGCTGCAGGCAGTATGTACTGTGCTGGCCGAGCTGCAGGCAGTATGTACTGTGCTGGCCGAGCTGCAGGCAGTATGTGCTGTGCTGGCCGAGCTGCAGGCAGTATGTACTGTGCTGGGTGAGCTGCAGGCAGTATGTACTGTGCTGGGTGAGCTGCAGGCAGTATGTACTGTGCTGGGTGAGCTGCAGGCAGCATGTACTGTGCTGGGTGAGCTGCAGGCAGTATGTACTGTGCTGGTTGAGCTGCAGGCAGCATGTACTGTACTGGCCGAGCTGCAGGCAGTATGTACTGTGCTGGTTGAGCTGCAGGCAGCGTGTACTGTGCTGGCCGAGCTGCAGGCAGCATGTACTGTGCTGGTTGAGCTGCAGGCAGTATGTACTGTGCTGGTTGAGCTGCAGGCAGTATGTACTGTGCTGGTTGAGCTGCAGGCAATATGTACTGTGCTGGTTGAGCTGCAGGCAGTATGTACTGTGCTGGCCGAGCTGCAGGCAGTATGTACTGTGCTGGTTGTGCTGCAGGCAGTATGTACTGTGCTTGTTGAGCTGCAGGCAGTATGTACTGTGCTGGTTGTGCTGCAGGCAGTATGTACTGTGCTGGTTGTGCTGCAGGCAGTATGTACTGTGCTGGTTGTGCTGCAGGCAGTATGTACTGTGCTTGTTGAGCTGCAGGCAGTATGAATTGTATTCAAAATAATTTACAGAAAAGGACATAAACTCAGAATAAAGGGGGCTTTACACGGTAGCGACATCGCTAGCAATTTGTAGCGATAGCGAGCGTGTAAGTACCCGCCCCCGTCGCGCATGCGATTGTTTGTGATCGCTGCTGTAGCGAACATTATCGCTACGGCAGCGTCACACATACTTACCTAGTCGGCGGCGTCGCTGTGACTGCCGAACAATCCCTCCTTCAAGGGGGAGGAACTTCAGCATCACAGCGACGTCACCGCAACGTCACTAAGCGGCCGGCCAATCAAAGCAGGGGGGCGGAGATGAGCAGGACGTAACATCCCGCCCACCTCCTTCCTTCCTTATTGGGGCCGGCGGCAGGTAAGGAGACGTTCCTCGCTCATGCGGTGTCACACATAGCGATGTGTGCTGTCGCATGAGCGATGAACCACAACGCTAAACAACCCTTACCGATTTTTGACTTTGGGACGACCTCTCCATGGTGAACGATTTTCACCATTTTTGAGGTCGCCTAAGGTCGCTGGTAAGTATTACACACTGCGATATCGTTAATGACGCCGGATGTGCGTCACTAACAACTTGACCCCGGCGACCAAACATTAACGATATCGTAGCATGTAAAGCCCCCTTAAGTCTTGCTTTGTGGGCCTCCACCAATTTCATTTTCAGAGTGCTAGGCAGCTGCTTAGGGCTGCTTCTCACTTGCGAGTTTCTCGCAGTAGAGCAATGCGAGAAAAACTCGCATTGGAATCGGACACATGTTAGTGAATGATTCCGCTCTCATCTGCGATTTTTTTTTCTCAGTCCAAATCGGACTGAGAAAAAAATCGCAGCATGCTGCTTTTTTGCGAGTTTCTCGCACCATTTGTCCCAATGATTTCCTATGGAAGGGGATTAAAAGTAGGATCACACACGCGCACCAGCGTTCACATTTGCGAGTGTGGCAGTAACTTCGCTCATTAAATATTCAACAGATGAATGTGACAGCACATTCCCATAGGTTAATTAAATGACACATGTGTAATAGTTTTTATCTAATTAAGATGTTGCATGAAACTAGCATCGCAAACGCAACACACACGCGAGCAAAAAGCATCGCACTTGCATTGCATTCGCACCTAACGTGAACTAAAATCGGCCGAGTATTTTTCAGCCCAGTCGGACCGATTTTACTCGCATAGATGTGTTTCCAGCCTTAGGCTATGTGTGCACTTACCGGATTTTGCCGCGGATTTTCCGCGGATTTGCTGCATGTTTCGCTGCAGAAAATGTTCATAACATCTCTGCAGTGAATCACCAGCAAATCCTATGGAGAAAAAAAATCCTGTGCGCACTGGGCGGAATTTGACAGCTGCATGTTTTGCTGCGGGATTCCCGCAGCAAAAACAAGTGCATGTCACTTCTTTTCCGCACATCGCTGCGGGATTTCACTCCATTGACTCCAATGTAATCGTGAAATCCCGCAGGGAATAACGCAGGCAGCAAATTCTGTGCGGTTCACTGCGTTTTCCTGCGTTATTCCCTGCGGTATTTCGCGGTTTACCTCCGGTAATGTGCATCGCCTGTCTGCGGTTTTGCAGGGAAGTGATGTCATTACAGGAAGAGGAAGCCGTGCAGAGAGTAAACACACACACACATCAGACACACACAGACATCACAGACATAGAACACAGACACAGAACACATAGAACACACATAGAAAGAAAACGGAAATATAGAAAAAAAAGAACGTGGGCTCCGCTGCATATTTACCGTCCAGCCGAGGTAAGCACACAGCGGCGGCCCGGTTTTCTCAGGCTGGGGAGGGAGAGGGGCAGGGATAATGTCCCCCGCCTCACTCCCCCTCCCGCAGCCGAGAATATCAGCCGCAGCTGCCCCGGCACTGTCGCATGCAATATGCGGCACTACCGGAGTGTCCTCGGCTCTTCTTGCCACCGTGTAGCAGTGGTGGCAAGGTAATACAAGGGGTTAATGGTGATGGGGGACCACCGCCATTAACCCCAGGCTTGATCATGGCAGCGTCTATGTGACAGCTGACATGATCAACCCGTAAATAAAGTGAAAAAAACACAGACACCGAAAAATCCTTTATTTTAAATAAAACCAACAAGCCTCGTTCACCATTTTATTAACCCCCCCAAACAAAGCTCCGGCGTAATCCACAGGTCCGACGTAATCCACAGGGTCCTGCACTGCTTCCATCCAGCTGCGACTGTCACAGACACAGCGCTGAATGGAAGCAGCAGACAGCAGAGGTAATTACCGGTCATTTCCCACGGCCGGTAATGTGAACTCACTGCCGACCGTGGGAAATGCAGCGATCTGTCCTCTATCTATCCCTCTGTCTGTCTATCTATCTATCCCTCTATCTATTCTTCTGTCTATCTACTATCAGAATTAAATGTATTTTTTTTTTTTTTTCTTCAATGTGCTTTATTGCATTGAATGCAATAAAGCACATCCCAACCCGCACGCGGCAAAACCGCGGCAATACCGCGAACAATACCGCGGCAAACCGCATGCGGTTTTCGGGTGCGGTTTCCCGCGGTTTTTTACCGCGGGTGCGGTAATCTTTGAGAGCATGCGGAATTTACGCAAGGAAATTTCATTTCCCAGTGCGCACAGAGCCTTAGAAGAACCCATGGCTGCTGTTTTTTGGCACGAGGTTAGAGGAGCCTGGATTTTTATAAAACTGTGAAATTTACATCACCCGGCCTTTCCTAATGATGATAGTGAACAAGCCATAATCCTAACAGGCTAATTAAGGTCTTAAACCTTGGTCAAAGATGTCTGACCACACAATTATCCAAGGCTGCCCAAACGTTTACATTTGCTCATTTTCCCTTTTGTACATTTGAAAATGTAAAAGATGAAAATCTCTTTTTTTGCCTAAAATACAAAGGAAATTTTGTTATCTTTACATTTATGCCTTTTAGAGATCATTTCATCTTCAACTTGCTTAAGGGTATGTGCGCACGTTGCTTTTTACCTGCTTTTTACCTGCTTTTTTGCTGCTTTTTCAACTGCAGCGTTTAATGCCAAAATGGATGTGTTCTGCTTTTCAAGCAAAGTCTATGGGAATTTTGGTTTCTTGTGCCCACTTTGCAGTTCAAACTGCAGCCTTTTTCTGGCAGAAATTTGGGCAAAAACTCTGCTTTGCAGTTCAAAACGCAAATGGCAAAAACAATTCACATGTGAATTGTTTTTGCCATTTGGGTTTTGCACTGCAAAGCTGAGTTTTTGTCCAAAGTTCTGCCACAAAAAGGCTGTAGTTTGAACTGCAAAGTGCGGACAAGAAACCCAAATTCCCATAGACTTTGCTTGAAAAGCAGAACACATCCATTTTGGCATTAAACGCTGCAGTTGAAAAAGCAGCAAAAAAGCAGGTAAAAAGCAACGTGGACACATAGCCTAACAGTCACTTTGACCAGGGGTGCCCAAACTTTTACATGCCACTGCACAAGCTGTATATATACACACACAGACAAAAACAGCAGATGTGGCATAAGGCTGGGGCCACACGGAGATTACTGCGATCCACTTGCATGACACTCGGCTCACGCTGGCAGTACAGCAGAACCGAGTGTCATGCGTGTGTCCTTGCAACTGAGGTCCGTTCGTGCGAGCAGACCTCAGCTGCAGGGGGCGGGCCGGCAATCAGGAGGGGAGGGAGGGATTTCTCCCCCTCGCTCCTGAGTAGCTGGCTATTGCCATTCTCGCACTGCACTCACATTACACCGGTGTACCGCGAGTGCAGTGCGATTTTTCTCTCGCCCCATTCACTTGAATGGGTGCGAGAGAATGAGTCTCACATTACAATCGCAGTATGCTGCGATTGTTTTCTTGGTCCGATTAGGGCTGAGAAAATAATCGCTCATGTGTGCTGACACACAGGCTAGAATTGGTCCGAGTGGAATGCGATGTTTTATAGCACTCCACTCGCACTGTTTTTCTCGGTGTGTGGCTTAGGCCTAATAAATGGACTTTTGATGCCTGATGCCTCCTGTCTCTGTAGCAAATTCTTCAGGTGTTTGTATTAGAGCTACAGGTAAAATATATCTTTGTACCGTGTTAGCCAGTAGAGATAAAAAAAAGTTTGTTTAAAAGAGCTGAGAGTCCTCAGTGGTTGATGCCTTTTAATGACTAACTGAAAAGATGATAATAATTGCAAGCTTTCCAGACTACGCAGGTCTCTTCATCAGGCATGGTATAACACAAAAGCTGAAGAGTCACATATTTATACTCAACAGAACATAGAATAGTGCAGTAAATAAAACAAGTTATGTGAAGCAGAACTATCACTATGGCAAGAGGACAAACTGTTGTGGCCATAAATATTGTTGTAGTTCATAGATAAGGAGTGTGAAAGTTTTATTGTCCTCTGATTGGGGTCTGGTCCGGGCTTTGTTGCCCCCAGATGCTCTGAGGAACACATTTCGTAATTGATGTAAAAAGACATAAATCCATGTGACACATTCACATCACAGCCCGGACCAGACCCCAATCAGAGGACAATAAGGCTATGTGCCCACGTGGTGTATTTTCATGCAGTTACGCTGCGATCTGCAGTGTAACTGCATGCGTCCTGCGTCACCAGCATAATCTATGAAGATTGTGCCTAATCCATGCCCACGTGGCGTATTAGAACGCAGGGCTTCAGCTGTTGCCAAATCGCTGTGTTCTAAGAAGTGACATGTCACTTCTTTCATGCGCTTTGCATGCAGCCCCCGCTCTGTCTATGGGAGGGGCTGCATCCAGAGCGCATGAAATCAGCAGTCACCGAAGCTTCAGAACAGAGCTTTTCAGCTGCGCTCTGAAGCGCACATGCAGTGACGTTACGCTGCTGTGCAGAGCAGAGCTGTGGAGTCGGTAAGCCAAACCTTCAACTCCGACTCCGACTCCTCAATTTCTCTTGCACCGACTCCGACTCCAACTCCGACTCCTATATATATTGCTTATAGTTAGGTGAAAAATTTATTGTAGTACATGAACATGTGTATGTGAACATCAGACATTTAATAATTTTTATGATACAATAATCAAGATATTTGGATAGAACATAAAATATATTCATTGGAATACAACTTTAGAACACAAAAAACTGTAATAAATTGTAAATATGTAATACACTATGCAATATACGTATATAAGTATACATATATACAATATACAATATATAAGTAGATTACATATATATCTTGTGTGTGTGTATATGTATATGTATATATATATATATATATATATTATTGTATTACATATTTACAATTTATTAGTTTTTTGGGTTCTAAAGTTGTATTCCAATAAATATATTTTATGTTCTATCCAAATATCTTGATTATTGTATCATAAAAATAATTAAATGTCTGATGTTCACATTGTACTACAATAAATGTTTCACTTAAATATAAGCATTATACTAAATGTTATTATTTAGTAAAATATTCAGCACATTCTGCATTGCACTCCTGTCCCCAATTTATTATATATTTTAGGAGTCAGAGTCGGTGCATTTTATACCGACTCCGACTCCACCAAAATGAGCTCCGACTCCGACTCCACAGCCCTGGTGCAGAGCGCACACACATGGGCACATAGCCTCAAACTTTCACACTGCTTATCTATAAACTACAGCAATATTTATGGCCACAACAGTTTGCCCCCTTGCTATAGTGATAGTTCTGCTTCACATGACTTGTCTTATTTACTGCTCTATTCTATGTCCTGTTGTGTATAAATATGTGACTCTTCAGATTTTGTGTTATACTAAGGCGGGCTTTGCACACTACGAGATCGCAGGTGCGATGTCGGTGGGGTCATGTCGAAAGTGACGTACTCCCTGCATCGCTTTCGACATTGTAGTGTGTAAATCCTAGATGATACGATTAACGAGCGCAAAAACGTCGTAATCGTATCATCGGTGTAGCGTCGGTGAATTCCATAATTACGCTGACGCGACGGTCCGATGTTGTTCCTCGTTCCTGCGGCAGCATACATCACTGTGTGTGAAGTCGCAGGAGCGAGGAACATCTACCTGCGGCTCCCGTCGGCTATGCGGAAGGAAGGAGGTGGGCGGGATGTTTGCTCCTATTGGCCGCCTGCCGTGTGACGTTGCAGTGACGCCGCACGACCCGCCCCCTTAATAAGGAGGCGGTTCGCCAGCCAGAGCGTCGTCGCAGGGCAGGTGAGTGCATGTGAAGCTGCCGTAGCGATAATATTCGCTACGGCAGCTATCACAATGATATCGCAGCTGCGACGGGGGCGGGGACTATCGCACTCGGCATCGCAGCATCGCCTTACGATGTCGCAGCGTGCAAAGTACCCCTAAGCCTGATGAAGAGACCTGAGTAGTCTGGAAAGCTGCTATTATTACCATCTTTTCAGGTAGCCATTAAAAGGTATCAACCAATGAGGACTTCAGTTCTTTTAAACAAACTTTGTATTAGAGCTATAAATCCTTGTGCCAGATTTAAGGGGGCTTTACACGGTAGCGATATCGCTAGCAATTTGTAGCGATAGCGAGCGTGTAAGTACCCGCCCCCGTCGCGCATGCGATTGTTTGTAATCGCTGCCGTAGCGAACATTATCGCTACGGCAGCGTCACACATACTTACCTGGTTGACGTCGTCGCTGTGACTGCCGAACAATCCCTCCTTCAAGGGGGAGGGACGTTCGGCATCACAGCGACGTCACCGCAACGTCACTAAGCGGCCGGCCAATCAAAGCGGAGGGGCGGAGATGAGCAGGACGTAACATCCCGCCCACCTCCTTCCTTCCGCATTGTGGCCGGAGGCAGGTAAGGAGACGTTCCTCACTCCTGCGGTGTCACACATTGCGATGTATGCTGCAGCATGAGCGATGAACCACCTGGATAAACAACCCTTACCGATTTTTGAGTTTTGGACGACCTCTCCATGGTGAACGATTTTCACCATTTTTGAGGTCGCTTAAGGTCGCAGGTAAGTATCGTTAATGACGCCGGATGTGCGTCACTAACAACTTGACCCCGACGACAAAACATTAACGATATCGTAGTGTGTAAAGCCCCCTTTAGTCCTGCCTGGAGAAGATGACAGTCTGTCAGACATTTGTGTTCCCAGACCATTGGGTGTATTTGTGATGTGAAGTTTCCTTTTAGGCTGCTTTCACACATCAGTTTTTTTGCATCAGGCACAATACGGCTCAAAAAAACCTATGCAACGGATGCGTCGAAAAAACCGGATCCGTTGCATAAGTTTTTCCATGCGGCCTGTCCGTTTTTTGCCGGATGCGGCTTGATACTGAGCATGCGTAGTTCAAAAAACCTTTGTCGCAGGACGCCGCATCCGGCATCCATAGGCTTGCATTGTAAATCGCTCCGGATCCAGTGTCGCGGGCGGAGGAGGGGACGCTGCGCTCTCCCACTGCTCGGGTCCGGCTGCCGCTGCTGCTGCGGCCTGCTGCTGCTCGGTGGCTCGAGCGATGGGCCGGATCCCGGGGACTCGAGCGGTACTCCTCGCCCGTGAGTGAAAGGGGTTTGGTTTTGGGGATTTATTGTCCGTGACGCCACCCACGGTTGTGGTGATTTTTGATAGCACCACCGCTGCTCTGTATGGGGATCCCGGGAGCGGTGACAGGGAGCAGCAAAGTTGTTAGTTCTCCCCTCCGTGGGTAGGGGGTGGTTGTCCCGGGGCCCAGTGATGAGGTGAAGGATGAGGGATGGCAGGGCCGGTGCAGGGCTTGGTGAGGTGCAGGGTCGCGGGGGGCAGCGCTGTGCCTCACGGCACGGTGGTACTCACTCAGCCTGAGACGGTGACACAGTTCTCGGTAAAACACACGGCTGGAAAGACGGTTCCCACGGACGGCTGCTGTTGCTTTTCCCCAGTAGTTGACGGTGACGGTCTCTGTCCCTGCACCTAGTGAAATGTTGGTAGCGATGGGTTCCCACCGGTAACCCGCTCCCCGGCTTGGATATGGGCCGGAGGAGCCCCTCTCTGCCCGCAGGCGCTGGCCCTGAGAAACTGGTGCCTTGGCGGTGGCGGTGTCTCTCTCCTACGGTTGGACTGTTGCCTTCAATCGGGACTTAGTTGTTGGGAGACCCAGGAGGTCCCCTTCACTGACGGATTTGGCAAATTCACGGCGACTCCTAGCCTTGCCGGGATCCGAAAGGCCCCTGCCAATGGTGCTGGCTTCTCTTCGTATACCATTCCGGTACCGCCGGGCCACCACCCGTCCACGGTCATTTCGGCAACCTCCGATCAGCCTCTCCTGCAGACGGTCACCACCGTCTGCTGACCTTGCTGTCTCAGTCCAGGGCACACACCCGGACCAACTTCAGGCTTCCTCAACTGTCACTTTCTCTTCCACCTTTACTCCTCTCACTTGCTGCTCTACCACTTCCTTCTCCAACTCTCACTAAACTCTCTACTCAACTGCCCGGTTTTCCCGCCTCCAGGACTGTGAACTCCGGTGGGCGGAGCCAACCGCCTGGCCCACCCCCTGGTGTGAACATCAGCCCCTGGAGGAAGGCAACAAGGGTTTTCGGTGTAGCTTCGGTGTACCTATCCGGGGTGTAGGGTGTGGTGGTGTCATGACCTGTGACCCCTGGCTTGCCCAGGGCGTCACATTCCCCCTTAGCAAAATGCAGACCGTCCGCGGGCTGCCCGTCCAACACCGGTTTTATTTTTCTGAAAAAAAAAGAATGAAAAACACATACAAGTAGAAGAACATCATCCCACAGCGGGAGGCACTTTTTCTTAAACGTTACGGTAACGGTTGCGGCTGCCGCTCTCTCCCACCCAAGTAACCTGGCCCTGATGCTGCCCCTAAGAAACAGGCAGCACCCCTTGACCCCAGTCCTGAACCAAGTCACCCGAGCGGGATCTGTCCTTCCCCCTCCAGAGGGTAGCCACCGGTTCCGGTGGTGGCTGGGCCCCAGCCTGCTCCACTGCGGGCCCTCCCTCCAACCTGCCTCTCCGGAGGCGGTAACGGTTAGCTGCAACAAAACATTTTTATTTACAACCTACTTAACGTTTGTGGTTGCCCTGCAAGTTCTCGGGCTTGTTCATAGAGAGTTCCCTATGCATCTTAGATGGTCCCCTCGGGGACAACAATGCCGGCAACGGCCGGTTCCAATCACGGCAGACAATCAGATGACTTTCTCGGTTGATCACTCATTTTTATCTTTTAAACTTTAAACACACACACACTGGTGGTCCCAACGGGGGACAGTGCAACGGTGCTCCGAGTCCTCGACATCACCTGAGGGAGGGGGCGCAGCACTCACACGGGCCTCCTGGCTGCCCCTTAACTTGGCATCCAGCGCAAACCAATCCCTCTCCCCGCAGTGCCGGGTGTACTGTACAAGGTCCCCTGGCATTAAGTTGCGGCCTGGGTGCTCTTCTGGCAGGTGAGCATTCACATCCCGCTGGGCTATAAACACTTCGGCCTCCAGGCCCGGTTCATAAATAAATCCATAGCCCCGGCGGACATCAAACCGCCTCACCTGCCCCTCATACAGCGGGCCCCGGACACGGAAAGTCGCTTGTCTCAGGCTTTCCTTCTCCCGTATCGTACGGGCCACCATCTCCGCCTTCCTTCTTTCCCTCTCCTCGATTTCCAGGCCCAACGGTACCGGCTCCCTGTCCCAGTACGGCGCTGCTGCGAGCTCCGGCGCACGGGTCGGGCCCTGCGGGACCTGCTGGACACTGCCCACTGCTGGTGATCTGGGCGGCAGGCCCCCGCGGTGTCTTGGCCTTGGACGTCGCCTTGCAACGGCAACCCGGCGCAACCTCAGCCGAGGTGTGGGGGATGGGCACCGGGGCTTTCCTCTGCTGGGCCTTCGGCACGGAGCGGGCTGTCGGCTCCGGCTCGGGGACTTTCTCGGGGGACGCCTCCGGTTCGGTTTTCGGGGCTTTCCACGGCAGCACCTCCGGTCGGCTTCGGGCTCCGGCTACAGGTCGGTCCGCCTGGGCGGACATGCTGGGTATCGCTACCGGTTGCGGTGGCAGCGGGCCTAGTGGCGGGGTCACGGCTTCCGGGACGGGTGGCAAGAGGGAGGCAGCAGGGCGAGAGGGTTTAGACCGGGTCCCACAGCCGCGATGACCGGCCCTTCAAGGGCATCGGGGCGTGGGTCACTCACCCTTCCTTCCTCAGCTTCCTCCTCGCGTCTCCGCACGGCCGCTATAACCTCCGCCATGTCGGTCTCCCACTCCTCCATGAGGAGCTGCATCTTGACCTGCAGCCTCTGGTAGAGCTGCGCGGTCCGGATCTCCACCCACGCCGCGGTTCCAGGCGCGGGGGCTACGGTGCTTCGGGATGGCATCCACATGTTGCTGGCTGCTTCTCCCAGGAACAAGATGGCTGCAGAGTCCTGGCGTCCCTGCTTTTATAGCCGCTGCTACATGCACTCAGTCGCCATTTCGTCCCCCTTAGCCTCTTTCCGGCCCCTCCTCTATCGGGGCGGGGTTTTGGCCTTCGCGCCTCCACTACTCGAGAAGACGCTCGAGCGGGAACTTTTCGCGCCAAAGATGGCGGCTTCTGAAATTTTCTGGACGGATACCTCCGGCGGTAACAAGGCGCACCTCTACCCAACGGCAGAGCGGTAAAATCCTGTTCGTGACGCCAAGTTGTCGCGGGCGGAGGAGGGGACGCTGCGCTCTCCCACTGCTCGGGTCCGGCTGCCGCTGCTGCTGCGGCCTGCTGCTGCTCGGTGGCTCGAGCGATGGGCCGGATCCCAGGAACTCGAGCGGTGCTCCTCGCCCGTGAGTGAAAGGGGTTTGGTTTTGGGGATTTATTGTCCGTGACGCCACCCACGGTTGTGGTGATTTTTGATAGCACCACCGCTGCTCTGTATGGGGATCCCGGGAGCGGTGACAGGGAGCAGCAAAGTTGTTAGTTCTCCCCTCCGTGGGTAGGGGGTGGTTGTCCCGGGGCCCAGTGATGAGGTGAAGGATGAGGGATGGCAGGGCCGGTGCAGGGCTTGGTGAGGTGCAGGGTCGCGGGGGGCGGCGCTGTGCCTCACGGCACGGTGGTACTCACTCAGCCTGAGACGGTGACACAGTTCTCGGTAAAACACACGGCTGGAAAGACGGTTCCCACGGACGGCTGCTGTTGCTTTTCCCCAGTAGTTGACGGTGACGGTCTCTGTCCCTGCACCTAGTGAAATGTTGGTAGCGATGGGTTCCCACCGGTAACCCGCTCCCCGGCTTGGATATGGGCCGGAGGAGCCCCTCTCTGCCCGCAGGCGCTGGCCCTGAGAAACTGGTGCCTTGGCGGTGGCGGTGTCTCTCTCCTACGGTTGGACTGTTGCCTTCAATCGGGACTTAGTTGTTGGGAGACCCAGGAGGTCCCCTTCACTGACGGATTTGGCAAATTCACGGCGACTCCTAGCCTTGCCGGGATCCGAAAGGCCCCTGCCAATGGTGCTGGCTTCTCTTCGTATACCGTTCCGGTACCGCCGGGCCACCACCCGTCCACGGTCCTTTCGGCAACCTCCGATCAGCCTCTCCTGCAGACGGTCACCGCCATATGCTGACCTTGCTGTCTCAGTCCGGGGCACACACCCGGACCAACTTCAGGCTTCCTCAACTGTCACTTTCTCTTCCACTTTTACTCCTCTCACTTGCTGCTCTACCACTTCCTTTTCCAACTCTCACTAAACTCTCTACTCAACTGCCCGGTTTTCCCGCCTCCAGGACTGTGAACTCATCGGTGGGCGGAGCCAACCGCCTGGCTCACCCCCTGGTGTGAACATCAACCCCTGGAGGAAGGCAACAAGGGTTTTCGGTGTAGCTTCGGTGTACCTATCCGGGGTGTAGGGTGTGGTGGTGTCATGACCTGTGACCCCTGGCTTGCCCAGGGCGTCACACCAGCATGATGCGTTTCTTTCGCCGCACAAAAAATGTGCCAGGCAACGTTCCATCCGGCCGCTGCATGGGCTAAATATGCAGAATCCGGCAAAAAACAGACGCAACGCCATGCGGCACAATACGGCGCTAATACAAGTCTATGCGGAAAAAACGCAACCGGCGGCAAAAAAAACGGTTGCGTTTTTTCTGCAAAGCGCCGTATTGTGCCGCTCAGCAAAAACCGGATGTGTGAAAGCAGCCTTAATATGACAACTTTCATATGGTTTATGTTGTGTCTTGAAGCACAGAAAATATTTGGCCACAGATAGAGGGGGTTTTTGTCTGTAGTCACCTGGCGATGAGACCTCATCTTTGCTCTCAGTTTCAGTCTTGTTTCTACAGCATAGAGACCCCCAGTAGGACATATAGTGCACTGAGTCAGTGTTGTTAGTATCTCTCGTGCTTGAGCGACATATGACAACTCTGGGACCAGAGCTTCACATCTTCTTTGCGAATAGCTCCTGGTTAGTTCACCTCAGGTGCAGACGGTTTATGACCTCTTTCTCCTTTAAATAGTCACATGATCCATCACATGATGCTGGTAATAGAATCTCATTCTGTTTCTGACCACCTTGGAGGGAGGAAGTTTTCTAGGAGCTGCTGGTGATGTCCGGGTGGAGCCTTTCCAGTGCTACTGTTTGGAGAAGTGTCGCCTGCAGCCTTGGTGCCTGATTGCAGCCATAAAGTTTGTTTATATATCCTCTTGTCTATGTTCCCCTGTTTGTCCTCCTTTCCCTGGGTGTCTTCACTGTAGTGGTGACGTCTAGTGTACTCACCAGCCTTGTCATTATACAGGGTGAGTGGAGGGACAGTATGGGACTAAGCACATGAAGGTGAGGAGGGGAAGGACTCATACAGGGAAGTTAGGGAAGCTTAGGGACCAGACACAGATTAGTATCAGAAGGTGTCCCATCTCCCCCTCCCTATTGTCAGGATCATCCTTTCTGTTTACAACCCCATTGTAATTCATGTATTTTGCTGTGCACTGGACAGTCACTGGTCCGTTCGCATTTGTCATGCTGTGTTGGACAGTCACCAATCCAAGAGTGATAGTCAGGTACCAACCACATTGGCTGCAGAACATGTGAATGTTTATGGACATTTATAGTCCTGCTGTGCGGTGGGGTCTTTGTCCGGTCTGTGGTCCTTATATGACTGCAGGTTTTGCAGTTCCCCATATTGCAGCAATCAGATCCTCTTGGTGATCAGAGGGCACTGAGCTTCTGATCATGATCTTCTTACATTTGGACGTTGTCTGTCTCAGGTGAGAGTCTGTGAATATTGTTTGATCTGATCATCTTTGTGTAGGATAAGGCAGTTTTTCTCAGCACCTCAAGGTGTGGCTGTAGGTCACGATCAGAGAATCACAATTAGTGTCCTTTCTGTCTCTATATTGCAGTGGTTCACTATTGGGATCCTGGTGGCTCCAATGAGCTGTTCATCAATAGAAATGGAAAGCAGGGGCGTAACGACTGTGGTCGCAGAGATCGCCACTGCAACCTGGCCCGAGAGGGTTAGGGGCCCGGTACCCGCCCTTCAGAGAAGCAGCCGGCTTCTCTGTGTAAGAGAGGAGCTGCGTTGTAACAGCAGACCACGTGGCCGCTATCAGGCCCATGAGTCACGGGGACCTTGTGACAGCGGCAGCATCGGACCCCCTCACCCGCGGGCCCTTGTCCATTGCTGAAGAATGTAGCGGAGCACCCCACTCCATCCTCCACCCCCCCCCCCCCCAACTGTGCCTGCGCTCGTTGTCCCGGCGCACTAGAGCACGGTGATGTCACTGCTGCGCGTCTGCTGTGATGAGACTACAGAGCGCAGGACATTAGGACTCTCTGACCGGAGCAATGGGGGAATGAGGAGAGGTGAAGACTTGTTTATTTTTATGGAGTGCAGTATTATATATATATATATATATAATATATATATATATATATATGATTATGGAGTGTAGTATAATATATTGAGAACTATGGGAGGTGCATTATAATAATTGGAGGGTTACCTTATACATCGAGGACTATGGGAAATGCATTATAATACATGAAGAACTATGGAGGTGCAGTCTAATATATGAAGCGTTTTGTATGACCCATTATATTATATGGAAGGCTATGTGGGGGCAATTATAGTATTTGGAGAGCTTTATATGAAGGGGACAAAGATAAAGCATGGGAAGGTTTTGTTCTGAGGGAAAGAGGCTCTTTCCCTCAGCACTCAGCTTTCCCATGCTCAGATATCATGGGAAAGCTAGGTGCTGAGGGAAAGATGTACATAATAGCATGGGAAAGTTGAGTACAAGAACGATATCAGAACATAGGAAAGCTGGGTGCTGATAGAAAGAGGGATTACAGAACATGGGAAACCTGGGTGCTGAGGGAAAGAGCCAAGTGTCAGCGTCATTATCCCGTACCCCGAGTGTCTGTGTAAGTGGGGGGGGGCAGGTCCAAACTTTGCATCGGGGCCCATCAAAATCTAGTTATACCACTGGGAAGTCTATGAAGGATCCGCTGCAGATAAGACACTTGAATGATTTTTTTTTTTTTTCTATAAATGTCACCATTTTCTGTAGTGTCAGAGAAACCATTGATCTCTATCCCCCCAGAGGAGTTTATTACTGTTGTTGATGATTTCCCTGAATTATTCCATGTCAGTATGGCTGTGACCTTGTCCCCATCATACGGCCAAGTGTGATCCTGGTCCAGAAAGAAATGTCTGGCAGGAGCAGTGTATGATTGATCAGAAGAGAGATTCAGCCGCTTCTCTCTGGTTTTCCACAATAACTGATAAATTAATAGTCTATTGTCAGAACTAGAAAGAAGTGGATCCAACCTAGATCACCACTGGTTTTACTTGATTCCACATCCTTAAAGGGGTTGTCCGGTCTAAAATGATAAATCTGCAGCCCCTCTGTGTCATTCTATGACTACAAACGTATGAATCCTCCCAGCTCATGCACGGTGCGCTGCAAGGATTCGCTGGTTTCTGAGACAAAACGGCAGTCACGTGATAACAATTGTGCGGTATGCATGTTTCTGGCCAGAACCCGACTCGGGGGCGTGGTCTCGCTCAATACAAATGTATTGAGTAAGTCCGCTCCCACTAGATGACTATTCCTACTAATCAGACACACCCACTCCATACACTTATATTGAATGAGGTCGCGCCCACTAGTCGGGTTCTGGCTGGGAACATACATAGCGCACAATTGGGGTCACGTGATCGCTGTTCCCGACTCAGAAACCGGCGAATCCTCACAGCGCAGTGTGTATACTGGGAGGATTCATAAGTTTGCAGTCACATAGAATGACACCTAAACGGACTGCAGACTTATCATTTTAGACTGGACAACCCCTTTAAGTTCTGGCTCTGCATTTATGATCAGCTCGATTCTGGCTCCATGTCTCTACATTTACCTCAGTTCTGGCACCGTATCTCTACATTTAGCGTTGTTCTGGCTCTGTATCTCTCTACATTTAGCTCGGTTCTGGCTCTGTATCTCTACATTTAGCTCGGTTCTGGCTCTGTATCTCAATATTTAGCTTGGTTCTGGCTCTGTATCTCTACATTTAGCTCGGTTCTGTATCTCTACATTTAGCTCGGTTCTGGCTCCGTATCTCTACATTTAGCGTTGTTCTGGCTCTGTATCTCTACATTTAGCTCGGTCCTGGCTCTGTATCTCTACATTTAGCTCGGTCCTGGCTCTGTATCTCTACATTTAGCTCGATTCTGGCTCTGTATCTCTACATTTAGCTCTGTTCTGGCTCTGTATCTCTACATTTAGCTCTGTTCTGGCTCTGTATCTCTACATTTAGCTCGGTTCTGGCTCTGTATCTCTACATTTAGCTCGGTTCTGGCTCTGTATCTCTACATTTAGCTCGGTTCTGGCTCCGTATCTCTACATTTAGCTCGGTTCTGGCTCCGTATCTCTACATTTAGCTCGGTTCTGGCTCCGTATCTCTACATTTAGCTCGGTTCTGGCTCCGTATCTCTACATTTAGCTCGGTTCTGGATCTCTACATTTAGCTCGGTTCTGGCTCTGTATCTCTACATTTAGCTCGGTTCTGGCTCTGTATCTCTACATTTAGCTCGGTTCTGGCTCTGTATCTCTACATTTAGCTCGGTTCTGGCTCTGTATCTCTACATTTAGCTCGGTTCTGGCTCTGTATCTCTACATTTAGCTCGGTTCTGGCTCTGTATCTCTACATTTAGCTCGGTTCTGGCTCTGTATCTCTACATTTAGCTTGATTCTGGCTCTGTATCTCTACATTTAGCTCGGTTCTGGCTCTGTATCTCTACATTTGGCTCTGTTCTGGCTCTGTATCTCTACATTTGGCTCTGTTCTGGCTCTGTATCTCTACATTTAGCTCGGTTCTGGCTCTGTATCTCTACATTTAGCTCGGTTCTGTATCTCTACATTTAGCTCGGTTCTGGCTCTGTATCTCTACATTTAGTTCGGCTCTGGCTCTGTATCTCTACATTTAGCTCGGTTCTGGCTCTGTATCTCTACATTTAGCTCGGTTCTGGCTCTGTATCTCTACATTTAGCTCGGTTCTGGCTCATGTATGACCTCTTTACCAAGAGAATTATTATACGAGGCAGCATTTCTTGTCTGATGTCTTTCTCCCATAATCACTATGTGACTAGAGTTGAGCGAGTACCTAACTATTCGCACTCGCTATACTCATAACGAGTACTGTTTAATACTCGCGTATTCGTTCCGAATAGCGCGTGCAATGCAAGTCAATGGGGAATGGCACAAATACACTGAGTGCAGAATTATTAGGCAAGTTGCATTTTAGAGGATTTTTTTTATTATTGATCAACAACTATGTTCTCAATCAACCCAGAAGACTCATAAATATCAAAGCTTAATATTTTTGGAAGTTGGAGTGGTTTTTTTTTTTTTTAGATTTGGCTATCTTTGGAGGATATCTGTTTGTGCAGGTAACTATTACTGTGCAGAACTATTAGGCAACTTAATAAAAACCAAATATATTTCCATTTCACTTTTTTATTTTCACCAGGTAAACCAATATAACTGCACAAAATTTAGAAATAAACATTTCTGACATGCAAAAACAAAACCTAAAAAAATTAGTGACCAATATAGCCCCCTTTCTTTCTGAT
The DNA here is from genome assembly GCF_048569485.1 of Anomaloglossus baeobatrachus. Taxonomy (NCBI): domain Eukaryota; kingdom Metazoa; phylum Chordata; class Amphibia; order Anura; family Aromobatidae; genus Anomaloglossus; species Anomaloglossus baeobatrachus. The sequence continues at coordinate 21,156,070 of NC_134361.1, forward strand.
GACACTCAGCAGCCGACCATCCATAGATTCTGTCATTGCTTGATCTGTTTACGATCAACATTGCGTGCAGCAGCCACCACAGCCTCCAGACATTAAGAGGTGTACTGTTTTCCGTCCCTGTAGATCTTACATTTTATGAGGGACCACAGGTTCTCTATGGGGTTCAGATCAGGTGAACAAGGGGGCCATGTCATTTTTTTTTCATCTTTTAGACCTTTACTGGGCAGCCACGCTGTGGAGTAGTTGGATGTATATGATGGAGCATTGTCCTGCATGAAAATCATGTTTTTCTTGAACGATACCGACTTCTTCCTGTACCACTGCTTGAATAAATAATAATAATAATAATTTTATTAATTTATATAGCGCTAGAAGAAGTTGTCTTCCAGAAACTGGCAGTAGGTCTGGGAGTTGAGCTTCACTCCATCCTCAACCCGAAAAGGTCCCACAAGTTGATCTTTGATGATCCCATACCAGGGCCCACCTCCACCTTGCTGGCGTCTGAGTCGGAGTGGAGCTCTCTGCCTTTTACTGATCCAGCCTCTGACCCATCCATCTGGCCCATCAAGAGTCACTCTCATTTCATCAGTCCATAAAATCTTTGAAAAATCATTCTTAAGATATTTCTTGGCCCAGTCTTGACGTTTTATCTTATGTTTCTTGGTCAGAGGTGGTGGTTTTCAGCCTTCCTTACCTTGGCCATGTCCCCGAGTATGGCACACCTTGTGCTTTTTGATACTCCAGTAACGTTGCAGCTCTGAAATATGGCCAAACTGGTGGCAAATGGCATCTTGGCAGCTTCACGCTTGACTTTTCTTAATTCATGGGCAGTTATTTTGTGCCTTTTTTGCCCAACACGCTTCTTGCGACCCTGTGGGCTATATGCCGTGAAACGCTTGATTGTTTGTTGATCACGCTGCAAAAGTTTGGCAATTTCAAGACTGCTGCATCCCTCTGCAAGACATCTCACAATTGTGGACATTTCAGAGCCTGTCAAATCTCTCTTCTGACCCATTTTGCCAAAGGAAAGGAAGTTGCCTAATAATTATGGCTGCTTTCACACATCCAGCTTTTGCAATGCGGCACAATCCGGCACTTTGCAGGAAAACCGCAACCGTTTTTTTTTTGCTGCCGGTTGCGTTTTTCCTGCATAGACTTTAATTAGTGCCGCATTGTGCCGCATGGGCTTGCGTTCGGTCCGGTTTTTGCCGCATGCGGCAGATTTAGCCGATGCGGCGGCCGGATGGAACATTCCCTGGCACGTTTTTTGCTCCGGCAAAAAAACTGCATCGCGCTGCATCTGGCCGATGCGGCGCTTTTCGCAATGCATCCCTATGGATGCCGGATGCGGCGCGATGCGGCAAAAACCGCATCCGGCTGCCGCATGCGGTTTTTGCCACTGCGCATGCTCAGTAGCATGCCGCAAGCGGCAAAAACCGGACCGGCCGCATGTAAAAAACTTATGCAAAGGATGCGGTGTTTTCACCGCATCCGTTGCATAGGCTTCACAGCCGGATTGAGCCGCACAGCTCAAACCGGATGTGTGAAAGCAGCCTAAGCCCCCCTTATATAGGGTGTTGTGTCATTACACCGCACCCCTCCTCATTACAGAGATGCACATCACCTGATTTACTTAATTGGTAGTTGGCTCTCAGCCTATACAGCTTGGACAACATGTATAAAAAGGATCATGTGATCAAAATACTCATTTGCCTAATAATTCTGCACACAGTGTAGTACGGCATTTGGTTACTTGTTAAATTGAGGAAAAACTTGCATTGCACTCGCTATTTGGAACAAATATGCGAGTATTAGACAGTACTCCTTTAGGATAGGAATATAGCGAGTATGAATAGTTAGGTACTCACTCAACTCTATATGTGACTCTTCTTATTCGACGTCTCCCAAGTTTTCTATAAATCTTCATTATTTCTAGAAAATCTCCAGCTTTCACTTTCACTTTCTCCGGCGTCTAACCTCTCCAGCCTCCCTCTGCCCGGTAACTGCTGATGAGCTGGAGATTAATTTTCCTATTGGAGGAAGCTGTAACTCCCGTTCAATCAGAGGTGAGCTCCGCTCTCTCCAGTGCACAGAGCCTGTGAGCCCTGATACTGTCCGCTCTCGGGTCTTGTTCTCGGGTCCCGTCATACCTCAGTCAGGATGAGGAAGATGTTCCCCCTCATCGTGCTGCTCCTCCATGTGTGTGCGGTGTATGGAGGTGAGTATGGAGGAGACCAGTGATTATATTACATGTTATTACGTCTTATTTTTAGAGAAGATAAAGGGAGACAAGGGCATATAGGGGGATATTGTAATGTAAAAGTGAAATTGGGGGTCGCTCACCTGATTGGATCTTGTATGTCACAACTCACATAATTGCCCATAGATTCTTCAGCTGCAGTCTCGTCTGTAGATAGATCTTCTGCAGGTAGAGTCGTAGGAGATGGATGTTCTCTTAGATGGATAAGGCATGATTGAATACCACAAATATTCGCCTTCGCGAATATTCGCTGAATAGGTCGCCGCTATTCGACTTTTCGCGAATATTCGATGCGCAATGTAAGGCTATGTGCGCACTAGAAATGTGAATTTTCTCAAGAAAATTTCTTGAGAAACTTCTGCCAGTGAAAGATTTCCGGACCTGCGGAAAAAATCCGCACCAAATCCGCATGCGGATTTGCCGCGGATTTACCGCAGGTTTGTCCCTGCAATAAATAATAAAGATAATCGATAGACAGATAATGGATAGAGGGAAAGATGGATAGATGAATAGATAGATAGATAGAGGGATAGATAGATAGATGAATAGATAGATAGATAGATAGATAGAGGGATAGATAGATGAATAGATAGATAGATAGATAGATAGATAGAGGGATAGATAGATGAATAGATAGAGGGATAGAGGGATAGATAGAGGGATAGATAGATAGAGGGATAGATAGATAGAGGGATAGATAGATAGAGGGATAGATAGATAGAGGGATAGATAGATAGAGGGATAGATAGATAGAGGGATAGATAGATAGATGAGAAAAACCTATATAATGTTCCACCTCCCTGCATTTTCTAAGCTGGCACCCTTTAGTGACTTTCATGTGGCACTAAAGGGTGCTTAGCCTTGTATTTAGCCATAAAATAAATAAATAATTAAAAAAAAACGACGTGAGGTCCCCCCATATTTTGTAGCCAGCTTGGGTAAAGCAGACGGCTGCAGCCTGCAGACCACCGCTGGCAGCTTCACCTTGGCTGATAATCCAAAACAGTGGGCACCCCACGCTGTTATTTTAAATTATATAAATAATTTAAAACAAAAAACGTGCGGTCCCCCCCATATTGGATCACCAGCCAAGGTAAAGCGGACAGCTGGGGTCTGATATTCTCAGACTAGGGAGGTCCACTGTTATTGGACACTCCCCAGCCTAAAAATAGCAGGCCGCAGCCGCCCCAGAAGTGGCGCATCCATTAAACGTGCCAATCCTGGCGCTTTGCCCCAGCTCATCCCGCGCCCTGGTGCGTTGGCAAACGGGGTAATATATGGGGTTGATGCCAGATGTGTAATGTCACCTGGCATCAAGCCCTGGGGTTGGTGAGGTCAGGCGTCTATCAGATACCCGACATCACCAACCCAGTCAGTAATAATTAAAAAATAGACAACAAAAAAAGTTTTATTTGAAAAAACACTCCCCACATAGCCTCTTTAACCAATTTATTGAAAAGAACAATCAATCCACGTCCGGCGTAATCCAATAAGGGGGGGGTCCCACGGCGATCCATACCATAGTCACTGTCCCAGTCAATGAAGAACAGAATGTTCCCCATTGGCTGGGAGAGCAATGCAGTGACCTGAGCTAACATCAATAGGTCAGCTCAGGTCACTGCAGGGGATGACGAGCGCTGCCATCAGGAGCATAGATGAGATCATTACCTTCTGTGATCATCTCCTGTACTGCTGATGTCAGCGCTGTCACTGACTTCTATGCCCGCCGCGTTGTCAGAAGTATCGCGAGAGCCCGTGACGGCACCGCTAGTGACAGTCTCGGGCCGCTCGCGAGACGGGCATAGACAGCAGTTACCGCGGTGACGTCAGGAGGCAGGAGATCGTCACAGCAGGTAATGATCTCACCTCCTGACAGCAACGATCGTCATCCCCGCGGCTCCCAGCACTGCAGGATGTCAGTGTCTGCCTGCGCTGCCGCGTGACAGGCTGCTGACACTGCGGGCAGACACTGACACCCTGCAGTGCAGTGTCAGTGTCTGCCTGTGTCAGTGTCTGCCTGCGCTGCAGCGTGACAAGCTGCTGACACTGCGGGCACACACTGACACCCTGCAGGGCAAGCAGCCGCGAGGCTGGAGCAGGACACAGACTGCACGGGACAGACCTGGAGGTCGCACGGAAGCGCTTCTGTGCGGCGTCCAGGGAGTGTGACGTCTGTGTTTACTCTGCTCCGCCTCCTCTTCCTGGCATAATGACATCGCTTCCTGCAAAACCGCAGGCAGCGATGAGCATTCCCGCAGGTAATTCGCGGCTATTCCGGTGGTATACCGCACATCATTGCTACCTGCGGAATACCCCCGGAATACCGCAGGTACCTGCGGAAATTAATGGACATGCACATTTTCTCAAGAAAGTTTCTCGAGAAAATTTTCTCAAGAAATTTTCTTGAGAAAAATCCGCACAGTGCGCACAGCTATTTTTTTTTCTCATTGAATTTCATGGGAAATGTCTGCACAAAGATTGCAGACATTTCTCAAGAAATTTCCGGGGCAAATCCGCGGGTAAATCCGCAGGTAAAAAGCTCTAGTGCGCACATAGCCTAAGTCTATGGGAAACCTGAATAACAATTATTCCGGCTTCCCATAGACTTACATTGCGCATCGAATATTCGCATAGCGGCGACCTATTCGTCGGATATTTATTGTGATATTCGATCATCCCTAATAATTATATGTGAGGAAAGACGAGTGCAGCCATAAAGGGCTAGAAGTGCCGTGTATTATCTGTATAATTTTAATTTTGGCATATTTTACCATCGGAACCTCGTAGTGGAATATTATGACAGCCATATTTCCGAGCATACGTTTACCAATGGTAGAAATCCGAAACACGACTATGATCCACTAAAGTGGATTTTACATTTTTGAGGTTTCACAAGACCAAAAATCCTGGCACTTGAAACCACACAAGCAGTTATGTAGCCGATCCCAGATATATTCGTGGATTGTTTTAAAATCAGGTTTTTGTAGCGATGACTTAGAAATATTGTATTTTCCTTGTCCCAACCTGGTGGGCTGGACGGCCCATCTATCTTCAGCAACTTTCGTTACCTGATGCCTCCAGGTGTGCAGACATATTAGATTTTTATTTACCCAAATCAGAACAGTGTACAAAATGCAGAAATCCAATAAAGAAGCTGCACGTGTCGTGTGCATTATAGTAATTAAGAAATGTCACTATTTTTGGGGTCTCCGTTCTGTCGATCGCTAGAGGCTGGTGCAACCATCATGTGACAGTATAAGGTATAACTCCGCTGTATGGAAATAATGTGGGAAATACTGGGGAGGGATTTACTGATACCGTAGTAGCGAGCCTGAAAAATGGAGGAAATGATAACTGCCAAATTCATGTATATAATGTAACAAAATAAGGGATGAGACCGAAAGTAAAGTAAAAACTGCACTAAATTGTATATATAAAGAGCTTCTGCATATATATATATATATATATATATATATATATATATATATATATATATATATATATATATATATATATATATAATTACTCCATGGAAAAATAATTTTTCCACTAAACTTTTCCACATTTTTTTTCTTGTTGCACCCACAAACCTAATTGTATTTTATCGAGATGTTGTGTGACACACCAACATAAAGTAGCAAGTATTTGGGAGGTGTTGTTACGACCGCATTGGCAGGTGTTTAATGGAATCAGAGGAGTATACCCACTGGACCACAGTGGCTGGGCTTACACTGGAGGAGCATGACTAAAGGCCCCTTTACACATAGCGATATCGGTACCGATATCGCTAGTGTTGGTACCCGCCCCCATCTGTTGTGCGACACGGGCAAATCGCTGCCTGTAGCACACAACATCGCCCAGAGCCGTCACACATACTTACCTGCCTAGCGACGTCGCTGTGACTGGCGAACCGCCTCCTTTCTAAGGGGGCGGTTCGTTTTGCGTCTCAGCAGCGTCACTGAACCGCCGCCCAATAGCAGCGGAGGGGTGGAGATGAGCGGGACGTAACATCCCGCCCACCTCCTTCCTTCCACATTGTGGCCGGGAGGCAGGTAAGGAGAGCTTCCTCGTTCCTGTGGTGTCACACGGAGCGATGTTTGCTGCCGCAGGAACGAGGAACAACTTCATTAGTGCTGCAGTAACGATATTTGAGAATGGACCCCCATGTCACCGATGAGCGATTTTGCACGTTTTTGCGACGATGCAAAATCGCTCATAGGTGTCACACGCAACAACATCGCTAATGCGGCCGGATGTGCGTCACAAATTCTGTGACCCCCAACGACAACGCATTAGCGATGTCGTAGTGTGTAAAGCCCCCTTAAGCCGCTAAATGGTATTCTCTAGAGCCTCTGGTAGTGAGGTTAGGCTTCTGCTGCAGGTAGCCGCCAGATACCTGTCGCCAAGTCCGCAGCACCTGACCCAAACTGTGGCAAACAGTTCAGCGGACAACAAGTTAGAATCTGCTATTAAAACAGGCAAAGGCTTGGTTAGAGCTACAGGCTAGAGTTTGGACTGGCAACAGGTGAGACGAAGTTGTAGCCACAGGCAGAAGTCTGGACTGGCAGGTTCAGGCTTGACTGGCATCGGTTTAAGTACATGAAGGATGGGTAAAGGAGAGGTACTGGTACACAAGACAGATTCAGGTGTCTTACACAGGTTCAGAAACAGGTTTGCAAGATGGGTTCAGGAACAGGGATCTGACAACCCAACTAGCAGATGCAGAACTAACTAGAACTTAAGTTGCCCAGGCATCTCACTACAGGGGAGGGTGCCTTAAATAGCCAGCGTCTCTTAACAATAGGCTGGGGACACTTTTGCAGTGTGCGCGCTGCCCTTTAAGAACCTGGGAGCGTGCGTTTCCTAAGCACATTGACGGGAGACATGCGCGGCATTGCCCAAGCCTTTGGTACCGGAAAAGACTGGACAGGTGTTCGTATGCGACTGTGAGTGCGTCAGCGTCCCTGCTGTGGAGAAGCAGGGAACTGCAGTTACGGCAGAGTTACAGTTCCCCACCCCCCTCCCCCCACCATCCTTTCCATCCCTAACTCCTTTTCTCCTCCTGGCTCGAAATAAATCTCTTCAGAAGTAGGGGATGAATATTCTCCCAAGATCTCTATTTATGGCCAAACCCGCGGCGGTCAACCAGAAATAGTGTCTTACCCTTTACCTTCTTCGTGCCCAAGATATGCTTTACCTCAAAGACATCTTCAGAGTTGACAGGTGTAGAAACTAACAGTGGAAGGAGAAGGCTGGATGATTTTTGTTCGAGAGCCTTGTTCCAAGCACATGAAAGACAGGTGGAAGCAAATTCCAGAATGTTCCTTCACATGGAGGGCCACCAGAGCTGCCGCGTGATGAGTTGAATAGACTTTCTCTGACCATCATGATCGACTATTTCAGAAGAGTGACGACACAACAAGATTTGCTTTCTATCTGACTCTGAAACAAAAGTCCTTTCTTGGGGGAACTTGGGACACATGTTTGGGTTCCTCTTGCTTTTTGTCGAAGATATCATCTTCTGACTAACAGGCAGGAAGCAAGACTGGATGACAAGGTGGTGACCTCAGAAGACCAGGGTGGATGTACACTGACTAGACACCCCTTGTAGCAATACTAATCCCAACGGAGCACCACTCCATATTTCAAGTCAAGGACCGGTTCATGGGTACGGAGCCAAGGCAGTCCCAGGAAAAGTGGTTGAGACAGGTTTGGAAGCAACAGAAAAGAGATCTTCTTCGTATGGGAAGTTCCTACCCGTAGTTGTGCTTGCTCAGAAACAAAGTGTATGGGTTCAGATAAGGGTTTTCCTTTTATAGACTACACCATCAAAGGACTTCAGAGGGGTTGAATGGGAATTCGATAATGATCCAGCACGGCTTAGGGTACCGTCTCACTAAACAACGTACCGGCGATTCTGACCACGATATGACCTGGTCAGGATCGCTGGTGCATCGCTACATGGTTGCTGGTGAGCTGTCAGTCAGGCAGATCTCACCAGCGACCAGTGACCAGCCCCCAGCCAGCAGCGACGCGTGGAAGCGATTCTGCGCTTGGTAACTAAGGTAAATATCGGGTAACCAAGCAAAATGCTTCGCTTGGTTACCCAACATTTACCGTGGTTACCAGCGCACACCGCTTAGCGCTGGCTCCCTGCACTCATAGCCAGAGTACACATCGGGTTAATAAGCAAACCGCTTTGCTTATTTACCCGATGTATACTCTGGCTACTCGTGCAGGGAGCAGGAGCCAGCGCTGGCAGCCTGAGAGCGGCGTACGCTCGTCTCGTAACCAAGGTAAATATCGGGTAACCAAGCAAAGCACTTCGCTTGGTTACCCGATGTGTACCTTCTTGGTTACCAGCGTCCGCAGCTTCCAGACGCCGGCTCCCTGCACATTCAGATCGTTGCTCTCTTGCTGTCAAACACAGCGATGTGTGCTTCACAGCAGGAGAGCAACATCCAAAAAATGAACCAGAACTGTGTGTAACGAGCAGCGATCTCACAGCAGGGGCCAGATCGCTGCTCAGTGTCACACACAGCGAGATCGCTAATGAGGTCACTGCTGCATCACAAAAACCGTGACTCAGCAGCGATCTCGCTATGTGAGAAGTATCCATTACTGCAGGACGTTTCCTGCCTACTCAGTATCTACAAGAGCCGTTTTACAGAACTGGTTAGCACAACACAATATGGACATAGAGTCAGCAGGGGAGAGGCATTAACTTTGCTCAGGGCAATCTCTCTACCAGCCATAGTCAAGAAAGTCCGGACCTCATGGGACATGAACAGATGAAGTGTTCTGTACCTTTGCAGTAAAAGCACAGTGCTTCGGTATGACAATATACTTGTTTCTTGGTCAGCTTGACATGATTGAACTGCATCAGTTCTGGAGCGGTAGCGGAAGCTGGAGACTAGGAAGTCAGCAGGCTTTGGAGTAGTGGAGCCATCCACATTGGTTTTTGTGTCTAAACGCTGTGGACTTCCTGGAACCAAGGTGGGACATTAGAAATGCCACTGTGGCCTTTCACGATGACCGGCCCCAGAAAATTAAGAGCAGGGAGCGGCTCACACGAGAGTTCATGTGAATTCAACAAAGAGGAGAAAGCGGCATCAAGAGTCCTCTGAATTATCTCCCCTGAAAACAAGGATTGGGCATTGAGATTTCCACTTCCCGATCCTCTTCATCTGTCAAGGGAAAGTCGGGAGACCCCCCCATACACATCAGCGTGTGTGGAGCAGCAGAGATCAGAGTTTTCTGATCTTGACTGTTTAACTCTATGGGTGCCGCTATCAACACTGGTCACAACATTAAAAAGGACAGACTGAGGGAACCACTGAAGACCCCCAGGGCTGCTGACATATATTCCTTTCTGTTAGGTCACAGTTATGGTGCTCATGAAATCGGCCTGGACAGAAATGATAGTTTCCTCCTCGTTAACTTAATATTTGGTTGCACAACCTTTTGAGGCAATCACTGCAATCACACGATTCCTGAAACTGTCAATGAGACTTCTACTCCTCTTGAGTGACGCTCCTCAAGAGTAAACTGTTCCTTGTGTCCGGTGTGTGAAGGTTGCTTTTCCAGACGTTTCAGCTCTTTCAAAAGATGCTCAATAGGATTTAGGTCAGGGCTCATAGAAGCCACTTCAGAATAGGTCAATGTTTTCCTTTTACCTATTCTTGGTTGTTTTTAGCTGTGTTTTTGGTCATTATCCTGTTGCAAGACCCATGACCTGCGACTGAGACCAAACTTTCTGACACTGGGCAGCACATTTCTCTAGAATCCCTTGATAGTCTTGTGATTTCATTGTACCGTGCACAGATTCAAGACACCTTGTGCCAGATGCAGCAAAGCAGCCCCAGAACAGAACAGAGGCTCCTCCATGTTTCACAGTAGGGACAGTGTTTATTTGTTGATATGCTTCATTTTTCCATCTGTGAACATAGAGCTGATGTGCCTTGCCAAAATGCTCCATTTTTGTCTGATCTGTCCATAGGACATTCTCCCAGAAGCTTTGTGGTTTGTCAACATTTAGTTTGACAAATCCCAATCTGGCTTTTTTATGATTTTTTTTCAACAATGGTGTCCTCCTTGGTGTTCTCCCATGAAGTCCACTTTGGTTCAAACAACGACGGCTGGTGCAATCTGACACTAATGTTCCTTGAGCTTGAAGTTCACCTTTAATCTCTTTAGATATTTTTCTGGGCTCTTTTGTTATCATTCTCTTTGATTTGTCATCAATTTTCCTCCTGCGGCCATGTCCAGAGAGGTTGGCTAAAGTCCCATGGATCTTAAATTTCTGAATATGTGCAACTGCATTCACAGGAACATCAAGCTGCTTGGAGATGGTCTTATAACCTTCACCTTTAACATGCTTGTCTATAATTTTCTTTCTAAACTCCTGAGACAACTCTTTCCTTTGCTTCCTCTGGTCCATGTTGAGTGTGGTACACACCATGTCACCAAACAGCACAGTGAGTATCTGTAGTCCTATATACAGGCCCACTGACTGATTACAAGATTGTAGACACCTGTGATGCTAATTAGTAGACACACCTTGATGTAACATGTCCCTTTTTGTCACATGATTTTCAGGTGAGCCATCATTTCTGTCCAAGCCGATTTCATGAGTTTAATTTTTTTTTAAAATTCTATGGAAGCAGAAAAGTAGCAATGTCTGTCTGTCATCTGTTCATTTTCATAGATTTTTTATTTATTATTACTTTATCAGATTCAAGTTATTTCTGTGGCCATTGTGGGTTTTTCTTTCATTAAACGAGGGGTACCAACAATTTTGACCACGTGTGTCAGTATATTTGTTCACAGGTTGATGAACTGAAATCTAGATATTTACCTGTATGTTATAATTAAAGAGGACTTGTCACCTGGTTAAAAAATTGTGTTGAATACCTTGTAAAAAATCTCCGATCTGCCCCGATTTTCCTGCTCTTTTCTGCTTTGTGGTGCGTCAAACCATTGCAAAGATATTCACATTTGTTGCTTTAAGAGAGTAATATGTGAAATCTCTGCTCGCAGACCAACTGGTGTTTAATCAGAGTCTTTTCTTGGCGGTAAGTTTACAACCCCTCCCTCCTAGACGCTGCCAATCATAGCATAGCTGAGCAGTTTGGGATTGCTAAATCAACTGCTGAGCTGTGATTGGTGACATCTGAAAGGGAGGGGTGAAAGTTAACGCCCCCAGAGAAGACTCTGCAGAAACGTCCAGTTGCACTACAAGCAGAGATTTCACATACTGCGCTCCAAACCAACAAATGTGCATATCTCTGCATTGGAGCAACACAGCGCACAATGGAAAAAGAGCAGCAGAATCAGGAGCTCAGGGTTTGTGTGTTTTTTTTTTTTTTTTTTTTGTTTTTTTGTTTTTTTTTTTTTGTTTGGTGTTTTTTTTTTTTTTTTTGCAAAGTATTTAACTCAATTTCTTTAAAATTACAGATCATCTTTGATAAAACAAATATCAAACCTTAAAATCTCCCAAGAGTAAATTAAGTTAAATGTTAAATAAAAATTGAATATATGAAAATGAATTTTGTACTGCAGAATAGTTACTTTGTTCTGTATGTTTGTCAAAAATTATATAATTGTATTGAGACAGTGATAAAAATGTACCAACTCGTAGAGCTTATACAAACTACAATGCGTCCTGTAAAAGATTTAAGTTGCATACAGCTAAATCATTGAAAAAAAAGTAAGTCATGACCTCGATGATGTAAAGATTAAAAAATTGTCATCTTTGAAGCCTTTTGGACTGGTCCTAAAGTGGTTAATAGTAAGAAGATTTAGGTTATATGCCACATTGTGTTTTAGTCAGTTTCTGATGCTGCATCAAGAGCGCAGCGTCTTACAGTTCCAGCGCAGTGGATGGATTTATAGAAATCTCCGGCTCTCTGCGCTTCTTTGTTGCTTGGTGTAAGCTGATCTGCGGTGCGGGTTTCAAATCCACAACTTGTCAATTTCTCTTGTGGATACGCTAATATTTCTGTGCAGATTTTACCATAGACTTGCATTGGATGCAGACAATCCACAGATAAAAAACGCACATGACAATAAAAAAAACAATGTAATCCGCAAATAACTGAAAATATAAAAAACAAAGCAGCTTTATTTCATAAGAAAGACCAACAAAAGACAAAAATGCAATTAAATACAGTGGAACCTTGGTTAACGAGAACAATCCGTTCTGGGACTGTGCTTGTTAATCAAGTTACTCGTTCAGCAAAGCAAGATTTCCCATAGGAAATCATTGCAATGCAGACAATTCGTTCCACAACTTGTTAAATGTCCCATCCTGGTCCCCTATTCTGTCATTCCACACATGTACCAACACACACAAACATTATGCTCACCTTACCTTCCGTTCCATCGCCGGCCTGCTGGGACTTGCAGTTCAGTAGCATGGGCTGTGTATCGGGTAACCATGACAACGATTGACTGGGTTACTCGTTAAGCGAGGTTCCACTGTAAATGAAAATCTCCAGCATCAAAAGCTCACAGTGTGAACATAGCCTCAATAGATTATTTCCTGTAAAAATGCGAGAACTGAATGTAATAATCTGTGATCTATAGAGAGAGAAAAATACAAGAGTGTAATAGAAAGAAAGACACCGGCCTCCCTGATGATGTCACCTTCCCAGGAGCGTACATTACACCCTGTACACGGAGGAGCGTACATTACACCCTGTACGCGGAGGAGCGTACATTACACCCTGTACGCGGAGGAGCGTACATTACACCCTGTACGCGGAGGAGCGTACATTACACCCTGTACACGGAGGAGCGTACATTACACCCTGTACACAGAGGAGCGTACATTACACCCTGTACAGGGAGGAGCGTACATTACACCCTGTACACGGAGGAGCGTACATTACACCCTGTACACAGAGGAGCGTACATTACACCCTGTACAGGGAGGAGCGTACATTACACCCTGTACGCGGAGGAGCGTACATTACACCCTGTACGCGGAGGAGCGTACATTACACCCTGTACGCGGAGGAGCGTACATTACACCCTGTACGCGGAGGAGCGTACATTACACCCTGTACGCGGAGGAGCGTACATTACACCCTGTACACGGAGGAGCGTACATTACACCCTGTACACGGAGGAGCGTACATTACACCCTGTACACGGAGGAGCGTACATTACACCCTGTACACGGAGGGGCGTACATTACACCCTGTACACGGAGGGGCGTACATTATACCCTGTACAGAGAGGAGCGTACATTACACCCTGTACAGAGAGGAGCGTACATTACACCCTGTACACGGAGTAGCGTACATTACACCCTGTACACGGAGTAGCGTACATTACACCCTGTACACGGGGGAGCGTACATTACACCCTGTACACGGAGTAGCGTACATTACACCCTGTACACGGAGTAGCGTACATTACACCCTGTACACGGAGTAGCGTACATTACACCCTGTACACGGAGGAGCGTACATTACACCCTGTACACGGAGGAGTGTACATTACACCCTGTACACGGAGGAGTGTACATTACACCCTGTACAGAGAGGAGTGTACATTACACCCTGTACAGAGAGGAGTGTACATTACACCCTGTACAGAGAGGAGCGTACATTACACCCTGTACACGGAGGAGCGTACATTACACCCTGTACACGGAGGAGCGTACATTACACCCTGTACACAGAGGAGCGTACATTACACCCTGTACACGGGGGAGCGTACATTACACCCTGTACACGGGGGAGCGTACATTACACCCTGTACACTGGGGAGCGTACATTACACTCTGAACACGTTCTGGCACCTCAAGGGCTCTGCCAATGTGACATGGCACCCGCTATGTGCCTCAAAAGTAGTTTTCCTCCACATATAGGGCACTGGCGTACTCAGGAGACATTGTATGGTGCATTTTCTCCTGATAGCTTATGATTTTGAAAAATTTGGGGTTAAAGCAACATTTTTGTGGTTAAAAATTTATTTTTTCCATTTTCATGACGCAACGTTATAAAATTCTGTGATGCACCTGGGGATTCCAGGTGCTTACCAACCATCTAGATAAATTCCTTGCAGGGTCTGATTTCCAAAATGGGGTCACTTGTGGGGAGTTTCCACTGTTTAGGCACATCAGAGGGTCCCCAAACGCGACATGGTGTCCGCTATCTATTCCACAGAATATTGCAGTCAAATGGCGCGTCTTCTCTTCCGAGCCCTGCTGTGCACCCAAACTGTAGATTTTCACCACATTTGGGGTATCTGCATAGTCAGGAGAAATTGCACAACAAATTGTATAGTCCATTTTCTCTTGTTACCCTTGTGAAAATGCTAAATTTGGGGCTAAAGGAACATTTTTGTGGGTGAAAAATAATTATTTTTTCCTTTCCTTCCTCATAGCTTTAGCTGCTGTGATGCATCTAAAGTGTTAATAGACTTCTTGGATGTGTTTTTAAGCCGTGTGAGGGGTGCAGTTTTCAGAATGGGGTCACTTTTGGGTATTTTCTGCCACACAGGCCTCTCAAAGTCAGTTCATATGTGATGTGGTCAGTAAAAAAAAAATGATTTTGTTGGATAAACTTTGAACACTTAACTTCCTAACAAAATAAAATGATGTTTCAAAATTGCGCTGATGTAAAGTAGAGATGCGGGGAACGTTATATATTAATGATTTTGTGTGGCAGAACTCTCTGATTTAAGAGCATAAAAAGTGTGAAAATTGGAAAAGTTTAGAAAAATTTCCGATATTTTTTTTTTCTTTTTTTCACAAATAAATGCAAAAATTGTCGTCCTATATTTACCACTAACATAAAGTACAATGTGTCATGAAAAAACAATGTCAGAATCGCCGGGATCCAATGAAGCTCCAGAGTTATAACCTGATAGGCCAGAATCACACTTGCTAGTGCCTCGCGTGTAACTCGCGCGAGTCTCTCATGGTAGAACCCGGCATGGCCGCACACTATGCATACAGGCGCGTCTGAGCTGCATAGAGATACATGCAACTGACCCGCTCCTGTCAGGGGAGTGTGCGGCCAAGCCGGGTTCTGCCATGAGAGACTCGCACGAGTTACACGCCAGGCACTGTGATTCTGGCCTTAAAGTGACACTGGTCAGAATTGAAAAAAAAAATAGCCGGGTCATGAAGGTGAAAACTAGGCTTTGGGGTGAAGGGGTTAATATACTCACCTTTTTCTGGGATACAGCACTGTTCTGCTTCTCTTCTCAGTGATGTCACCGTAATTACAAGTATCCGGCTCACTCTGAATTCAGACGAGTGTATAAATCAGAGATGGGACTGCAATACTCGGACAGATCGGGAGATCTCAGCCAGTCTCAGCATTGCAGTCCCATCTCAGTCCGATTTATACGCCCGTCTGAATTCAGAGTGAGCCTATAGATCAGACCTGGGCAAGGGGCGGCCCGCGGGCCACATCCGGCCCGCCTATTCTCTGTGACCGGCCCGCCTGGCTCAGGGCGTCCTTGCTGGCCGGTCACTGATGAGGGCAATCCGGAGCTCCAGGCTCCGGGAGGCGCGTGGTCAGATTGCCCTCATCAGTGCCCGGGCAAATGCCGGGGCCCTGGAGAGCCGGGCGGGCCCACTTGGCCTCGTCAGTTCTGGTGACCCTTGGCCAGGGCCCACTCGCCTTAGTTCTGCTGCCCCCGGGCCAAGTTCCGGGGACCGCAGTCCTCGGCAGGAATCTGCGGCGCCGTCCCTTTAAGGCACGCAGACTTCCTGGTTGAACTTAATCTGTGGGCGGAGCTACCGGCCGGCGTCCTGCTCATCCCACAGATGAGAGTTGCAGTGCCAGCCAGCGACCCCCAGCACAGTGCTTCTTTCCGACTCTGTGTGGGCCCCCTCTCCACCGTGACCTGAGCGGTATGTGCCCTGCCCACCCCCCGATTTATGGGCCCTGGTGAGCTGTATGGGCTCTTCTCCCCCCTAGGTGTATTCCCTGCAAACCCCCCCCCCCCTCCCCGGTGCCGTATGTGCTGGGCCCCAGAGCCGCGTGTGTGTCTGTCTGTATGTATATATGTAGCAGAGCTATGTGTGTATGTATGTAGCAGAGCTATGTGTGTATGTATGTAGTGTGAAACTGTGACCGGGGTTATCTATGACGGCCGGTATGTCTCGCCCCGGTTGTGCTCACTCCATGATAGAAAGTAAATCCACTCTAGGGTTAATGCTGTTTCCCTACAGGCTGAAGGAAGGGTTAAATGGAAACAGGAAGAAGGGCAGGTGTGCCGGGTGTGAGGGAGTGAACAGAACTCCCTGAGCTCTCTGCTGGAGAGGCACATGTATATTGTTGTGGACTTTTGTTTGGACATTAAACCGTGTGCTGTGAACCTTAATGCCTGGATCCCGTGTCTTCTGCTGCGCAGCCGACCGTGCTACCTCACATATGGTGGAGAATGCGGGCATGCCAGCCGGTGAGGTGTAGCATCCATCCCTGGTGACCCAGTAGCACATGTCCTGGATTCGAGCGGCTATACTACAGCCCAAACCCGGCGACGCCATGGAGGACATACTACAGCAGCTGGCTCAGGCTAATGCACAGCAACAACAGGCTAATGCACAGCAACAAGAGGCCAATGCACAGCAGCAACAGACCAATGCACACCTGCTCCGGGCGTTGGAACGTCAGCAGCAATCCTTGCAAGTGCAGGACAAAAGGCACCAAGAACAGCTGGTTCAGGCCAATGCACGTCAGCAGCAAGCCTTGCAATTGCAGGAACAAAGACATCAAGAACAGATGGTTCTCCTGGCCAAGTCGATCCGTGCCGGACCGGCAGCAACAACCCCGGGACCGGGTGACGACGGCAGCGTCCGGAAAGCGGTGAGACAAGTGTTGCAAAAGATGACCCCGGGGGATGATGTGGAAGCATTCCTGGCGGTGTTTGAGCGGGTGGCCGAGCGGGAAAAGCTGCCGACCCCCCAGTGGGCTGAGGTATTGTCACCCTATCTGACGGGGGAACCCCAAAAAAGCGTACCTGGACCTCTGTACCGAGGACGCCATTGACTATGTGACCCCGAAAGCCGAAATACTGGCTCGGTTGGGGGTGAATACCCATGTACGGGCTCAGCGGGTAAATCAGTGGTTCTATGAGGAAGCCAAACCCGTACGCTCCCAGGCCTATGACTTATTGCATCTTGTAAAAAAGTGGTTGCAGCCTGACCCTCTGAGCCCGGCGCAAATGGTGGAAAGGGTAGTAGTGGATCGTTTTGTGCGCACTTTACCCGTCACCGTTCAACGGTGGGTAGGACAGGGTGACCCGAGTACCCTGGACCAATTAGTGTCCCTGGTAGAGCGGCATGTGGCTACGCAGGACTTGATACGGGACACTGAGACTTTGCGTACCGCCCGTCGGTCCGGCCCCTCCAAGCCTAGGGCCAAGGACCCACCGCTGACAACGGTGCAGGAATCCCCTACCGTCCCGTCAGAGGCCGCGGCCACCATTCCTGAGGTCCGGAAGGTTCTGTACCCTAAACGACAACCCGTCAAGGGGGTTCCCGTCCCCATTAGATGTTGGCGATGCCAGCGGGTGGGACATATGGAAGCCCAGTGTCCACTCACCACGGAGCCCATGGATTGTGGGGTTACCCGGCGGGGTTCAATGTATGCTCAGGTGGTGTGTACCGCTGACCTGGTCTCCCCAAAGACGGAGCCCCACTTGTGCCAAATACAGGTGAATGGATGTCCGGTTACAGGATTGTTGGATTCCGGGAGCTTAGTGACCCTTGTGCGATCCACCTTGAGGGCTAAAGTAAAGGCCACCGGACGTACCGTGGGGGTGGTTTGCATACATGGGGACCGCCGAGACTATCCCACGGGGATTGTCACCATCACAGCACCTTGCGGTCAGGTGCAACATGAGGTGGGACTTCTTAACACTCTTCCTTATGACGTGATCCTAGGAAGGGATCTGCCCTATTTTTGGACTTTATGGAGGGGACCCCCTAAGTCCCCTCAGATATTGGTCAGTCCGGGACCTGAGCCCTATAATCCTGAATCCGGGACGCCTGCCGTAGGGGTCACCATGATAGGGACAGAGTGTGAACCCGATAGGTCACCCCTAGAGGTATTGGCAGGAGAGGCTGAAATGGTCGAGCCCATCCCGGAGTTGGAGGCGTCCCCGGATACGTTTGGGACAGCCCAACTCCAGGACCCTACGTTAATACATGCCCGGAGTCGGGTGACAGCAGTTGACGGGGTGGCACAGCTGCCCGGCGCCCAGGTAAGGTACCCCCATTTCGCTCTTAAGCAAGATTTACTCTACCGGGTAGATGAAATACGGGGCGTGGGGGTAGAACAGTTGGTGGTGCCCCAGCCGTATCGCCGGCGGGTCCTCGACTTGGCTCATAAACACCTGATGAGTGGCCACCTAGGGGTCAAGAAAACGCAGGAGCGAATATTGCAAAGGTTCTATTGGCCCGGGGTTTTTGGAGAGGTAAAACGGTACTGCGAAACCTGCCCGGAGTGTCAGCTTACCGCACCCCTGACGCATTTTCGCAGTCCGTTGCTACCGTTACCCATTATAGAAGTCCCTTTTGAACGGATAGGGATGGATCTGGTGGGGCCCCTCGTAAAGTCCGCTCGAGGGCACCAACACATCCTAGTGATCGTTGACTATGCCACCCGGTATCCCGAGGCGATACCTCTCAGACATACTGCAGCAAAGCTTATAGCTCGGGAGTTGTTTGCTGTGTTCTGCCGGGTGGGGTTGCCCAAGGAGATCCTTACGGATCAGGGGACCCCATTCATGTCTAAAGTGACCAAAGAGCTATGCCGGCTACTCCAGATCAAGCAGTTGCGTACGTCTGTGTATCATCCTCAAACGGACGGTTTAGTCGAGCGTTTCAATAAAACCCTGAAAACCATGCTCAAAAGGGTGATTTCAAAAGACGGGAAAGACTGGGATATGATGCTTCCCTATTTGATGTTTGCCATACGAGAGGTGCCACAGGCATCCACGGGGTTTTCGCCTTTTGAATTGTTATACGGGCGACATCCCCGGGGATTGTTGGACCTGGCAAAGGAAACATGGGAGCAAGAGCCCACCCCCCATAAAAGTGTGATTGAACACATTTTGGGTATGCAGAACCGCATAAGCGCGGTCATGCCAATTGTGAAGGAGCATCTACAGGAGGCTCAGGCCGCGCAAAGCGGCCGCTACAATAGACAAGCTACCATGCGGACCTTTAAACCCGGGGATCGGGTGTTGGTATTAATCACCACGGCGGAGAGTAAATTCCTGGCTCAGTGGCAAGGCCCCTACGAGATAAGGGAAAGAGTCGGGGTGGTTAACTATAAAGTATTGCAGCCCGGTAGGCGGAAACCTGAACAAATATATCATGTCAACCTGTTAAAACCTTGGCAGGAACGGGAAAGCCTGATGGCTGTTTTTTCCCCATCTCCCTCCTCTTCGGGTCGTTCACCTCCGGCTCCAGTGACCTCCGGAGAGGACGAACCGGAAGTAAGGATTGGAGAAGCCCTCACCAAGACTCAGAGGCGAGAGGCCAGACGGTTGGTTCAGCAGAACCCCGATGTCTTCTCCGAGCTGCCCGGTAGGACCAGTCTGATACGACATGATATTGTCACCGAGCCCCACCTGAAGGTACGCCTGAAGTCATACCGGGTACCGGAGGCTCGACGACAAGCCATATCGGAGGAAGTAAAGACAATGTTACGCCTGGGGGTCATCGAAAAATCCCGGAGTGAATGGGCTAGTCCGATTGTCCTAATACCAAAACCCGATGGCTCCTTAAGGTTCTGCAATGACTTTAGGAGATTGAACGAAATATCCAAGTTCGATCTCTACCCCATGCCCCGGGTGGATGAGCTGATTGATAGGCTGGGACAGGCGCGATATTTTACCACGCTCGACCTGACCAAGGGGTACTGGCAGGTGCCACTGACGGAGTCCGCCAAGGAGAAAACCGCTTTTGTTACACCGGAGGGTCTCTTCCACTATGTTGTCTTGCCTTTTGGGTTACATGGCGCTCCGGCCACGTTCCAGAGGTTGATGGACTTAGTGCTGGAACCCCACCAGGCGTATGCATCAGCGTACCTTGATGACATCATTATTTACAGCTCCGATTGGCAGACCCACTTGGAACAGGTACAAGCGGTGGTGGACGCGCTTCGAACAGCCGGATTGACGGCCAATCCCAAGAAATGTGCGTTGGGACTCACGGAAGCCCGCTACTTGGGCTACGTGATAGGTCAAGGAGTGATTAAGCCCCAAATTAACAAGGTTGAGGCAATCCAGAAGTGGCCTAGACCCCTGACCACGAAGCAGGTTAGGGCCTTCCTGGGTATCGTGGGGTACTACAGGAGGTTTGTAAAGGATTTTGCGGGACTATCAGCCCCCTTGACGGACCTTCTCAAAGGCAAGAAGTCCGTCATGGTGCGCTGGACTCCGCAGGCCGAGGACTCCTTCCGGGCCCTGAAGGGGGTCCTGTGCGGACAGCCCGTTCTCGTACACCCTGATTTCCGGAAGGAGTTCATAGTACAGACTGACGCCTCAGAGGTCGGCCTGGGGGCAGTGTTGTCTCAGGTGGTTCAGGGGGAGGAACACCCCGTCACCTTCTTAAGTAGGAAGCTCACCCCTCCCGAGCGGAATTATAGCGTAGTGGAGAAGGAGTGCCTGGCGATCAAGTGGGCCTTGGAGTCCCTGCGCTATTACCTGCTGGGACGGCAGTTTCACTTGGTGACGGATCACTCTCCACTGGTCTGGATGAGGTCCGCCAAGGAACGGAATGCCCGGGTTACCCGGTGGTTCCTTTCTCTGCAGAACTTCCGGTTTATGGTTGAACATAGGGCCGGTGGGTTGCAGGGCATCGCCGATGCCTTGTCCCGCGGGCCGTGTTTGATGGCGGGAGTTCAACCCCGCACGCTTGAACTGAGGGGGGGGTATGTGAGACTGTGACCGGGGTTATCTATGACGGCCGGTATGTCTCGCCCCGGTTGTGCTCACTCCATGATAGAAAGTAAATCCACTCTAGGGTTAATGCTGTTTCCCTACAGGCTGAAGGAAGGGTTAAATGGAAACAGGAAGAAGGGCAGGTGTGCCGGGTGTGAGGGTGTGAACAGAACTCCCTGAGCTCTCTGCTGGAGAGGCACATGTATATTGTTGTGGACTTTTGTTTGGACATTAAACCGTGTGCTGTGAACCTTAATGCCTGGATCCCGTGTCTTCTGCTGCGCAGCCGACCGTGCTACCTCACAGTAGCAGAGCTATGTGTGTATGTAGCAGAGTAATGTGTATGTATGTATATATGTAGCAGAGCTATGTGTGTCTGTATGTAGCAGAGCTATGTGTGTATGTATGTAGCAGAGCTATGTGTGTCTGTATGTAGCAGAGCTATGTGTGTCTGTATGTAGCAGAGCTATGTGTGTCTGTATGTAGCAGAGCTATGTGTGTCTGTATGTAGCAGAGCTATGTGTGTCTGTATGTAGCAGAGCTATGTACCGTATGTAGCAGAGCTATGTGTATGTATGTAGCAGAGCTATGTATGTAGCAGAGCTATGTGTGTCTGTATGTAGCAGAGCTATGTATGTAGCAGAGCTATCTGTGTATGTATGTAGCAGAGCTATGTGTGTATGTATGTAGCAGAGCTATGTGTGTATGTATGTAGCAGAGCTATGTGTGTATGTATGTAGCAGAGCTATGTGTGTATGTATGTAGCAGAGCTATGTATGTAGCAGAGCTATGTGTGTCTGTATGTAGCAGAGCTATGTGTGTCTGTATGTAGCAGTGCTATGTGTGTATGTAGCAAAGCTATGTGTGTCTGTATGTAGCAGAGCTATGTATGTAGCAGAGCTATGTGTGTCTGTATGTAGCAGAGCTATGTGTATGTATGTAGCAGAGCTATGTATGTAGCAGAGCTATGTGTGTATGTATGTAGCAGAGCTATGTATGTAGCAGAGCTATGTGTGTATGTATGTAGCAGAGCTATGTATGTAGCAGAGCTATGTGTGTATGTATGTAGCAGAGCTATGTATGTAGCAGAGCTATGTGTGTATGTATGTAGCAGAGCTATGTGTGTATGTATGTAGCAGAGCTATGTATGTAGCAGAGCTATGTGTGTATGTATGTAGCAGAGCTATGTGTGTATGTATGTAGCAGAGCTATGTATGTAGCAGAGCTATGTGTGTATGTATGTAGCAGAGCTATGTATGTAGCAGAGCTATGTGTGTATGTATGTAGCAGAGCTATGTGTGTATGTATGTAGCAGAGCTATGTATGTAGCAGAGCTATGTGTGTATGTATGTAGCAGAGCTATGTGTGTATGTATGTAGCAGAGCTATGTGTGTATGTATGTAGCAGAGCTATGTGTGTCTGTAGCAGAGCTATGTGTGTCTGTAGCAGAGCTATGTGTGTCTGTATGTATGCAGCAGAGCTGTGTGTCTGTAGGCATGTATAATGTGTATCTATCTCCCCCCTAGGTGTATTCCCTGCAATTTCTCATGCGGCCCCATGGGAAAATTAATTGCCCACCCCTGCTATAGATCCTTGTTCTGATGCGCCATAGACTTACATTATATAAGCCACTTCTGGGACACGCAGAACGCAGTGCAAACCGGAGAGAGCGGTGATGTCACTGAGGAGAGGAGCAGAATGTGGCTGAATGCTGGAGACGGCGGCAGGAGGTGGGTATATTAGTACACCCACTACATGACGTGTATATATAAACACACAACAAATATATACATGGGAGGCTTCTTTAATGATCAATATAGCAGTATTATAACTACTGTATATGCTGGTAATATGTGGTTCTGGTGTTGTCTATTATACTGTAATAATATTATTATTATTTAATAATAAATCTTATATAGAGGTATTATTAGAAATCCAGGTAGTAGTAATCGTTCCTGCAGGCAGAGGAATATAAGTAATAGAGACCACGATCTGTGCAAGAAGACTGAGCCGGTGTGGTCTGGGGGCTTTCATATGTCGGAGCTGAATGTTAGTTCCAGTCCTGTATGTGATGTATATCGCTCTCTGTCTCCCACAGACGGTCACTCTCTGCGGTATTACTACACAACAGTCTCTGCTCCGGGGTCCGGGCTACCGGAGTTCTCCATTGTCGGATATGTCGATGATCAGGAGATTGTGAATTATAACTCAGACACCGGCAGAATTCAACCCAAGGTCCAGTGGATGGAGAAAGTAGAGGACGGATACTGGGAGAGAAATACACAGATCGCTAAGGGGACTGAACCTGTATACAGACATAATGTGAGGACAGCGATGAGCCGCTTCAACCAGACCGGAGGTGAGAGACACATGTACTGTATATATACAACCAGCCCTGTATACACTTATATATACTGTATATACTAACACTGTACATAGTCAGGGCGGTATCCTGTTATACCAGTGAGGACACATTACACCTATCAGTGAGGAGACATTACTCCTATCAGTGAGGACACATTACACCTATCAGTGAGGAGACATTACTCCTATCAGTGAGGACACATTACACCTATCAGTGAGGAGACATTACACCTATCAGTGAGGAGACATTACACCTATCAGTGAGGAGACATTACACCTATCAGTGAGGAGACATTACACCTATCAGTGAGGACACATTACTCCTATCAGTGAGGACACATTACTCCTATCAGTGAGGACACATTACACCTATCAGTGAGGAGACATTACACCTATCAGTGAGGAGACATTACACCTATCAGTGAGGAGACATTACCCCTATCAGTGAGGAGACATTACTCCTATCAGTGAGGAGACATTACTCCTATCAGTGAGGAGACATTACACCTATCAGTGAGGAGACATTACACCTATCAGTGAGGAGACATTACACCTATCAGTGAGGAGACATTACTCCTATCAGTGAGGACACATTACACCTATCAGTGAGGAGACATTACCCCTATCAGTGAGGAGACATTACTCCTATCAGTGAGGACACATTACACCTATCAGTGAGGAGACATTACACCTATCAGTGAGGACACATTACACCTATCAGTGAGGAGACATTACCCCTATCAGTGAGGAGACATTACTCCTATCAGTGAGGACACATTACACCTATCAGTGAGGAGACATTACCCCTATCAGTGAGGAGACATTACTCCTATCAGTGAGGACACATTACTCCTATCAGTGAGGAGACATTACTCCTATCAGTGAGGACACATTACTCCTATCAGTGAGGAGACATTACACCTATCAGTGAGGACACATTACACCTATCAGTGAGGAGACATTACACCTATCAGTGAGGAGACATTACACCTATCAGTGAGGACACATTACACCTATCAGTGAGGAGACATTACTCCTATCAGTGAGGAGACATTACTCCTATCAGTGAGGAGACATTACACCTATCAGTGAGGAGACATTACTCCTATCAGTGAGGAGACATTACACCTATCAGTGAGGAGACATTACACCTATCAGTGAGGAGACATTACTCCTATCAGTGAGGAGACATTACACCTATCAGTGAGGAGACATTACTCCTATCAGTGAGGACACATTCCTCCTATCAGTGATTACACATTACACCTATCAGTGAGGAGACATTACACCTATCAGTGAGGAGACATTACACCTATCAGTGAGGAGACATTACACCTATCAGTGAGGAGACATTACACCTATCAGTGAGGAGACATTACACCTATCAGTGAGGAGACATTACACCTATCAGTGAGGAGACATTACACCTATCAGTGAGGAGACATTACTCCTATCAGTGAGGACACATTCCTCCTATCAGTGATTACACATTACACCTATCAGTGAGGACACATTACACCTATCAGTGAGGAGACATTACACCTATCAGTGAGGACACATTCCTCCTATCAGTGATTACACATTACACCTATCAGTGAGGACACATTACACCTATCAGTGAGGAGACATTACTCCTATCAGTGAGGACACATTACACCTATCAGTGAGGACACATTACTCCTATCAGTGAGGACACATTCCTCCTATCAGTGATTACACATTACACCTATCAGTGAGGACACATTACACCTATCAGTGAGGAGACATTACTCCTATCAGTGAGGACAGATTACACCGATCAGTGAGGACACATTACACCTATCAGTGAGGAGACATTACTCCTATCAGTGAGGACACATTACTCCTATCAGTGAGGACACATTACTCCTATCAGTGAGGAGACATTACTCCTATCAGTGAGGAGACATTACACCTATCAGTGAGGAGACATTACACCTATCAGTGAGGAGACATTACACCTATCAGTGAGGAGACATTACTCCTATCAGTGAGGAGACATTACTCCTATCAGTGAGGACACATTACTCCTATCAGTGAGGACACATTACACCTATCAGTGAGGAGACATTACACCTATCAGTGAGGAGACATTACACCTATCAGTGATTACACATTACACCTATCAGTGAGGACACATTACACCTATCAGTGAGGAGACATTACACCTATCAGTGAGGAGACATTACACCTATCAGTGAGGAGACATTACACCTATCAGTGAGGAGACATTACTCCTATCAGTGAGGAGACATTACACCTATCAGTGAGGAGACATTACACCTATCAGTGAGGAGACATTACACCTATCAGTGAGGACACATTACACCTATCAGTGAGGACAGATTACACCGATCAGTGAGGACACATTACACCTATCAGTGAGGAGACATTACTCCTATCAGTGAGGACAGATTACACCTATCAGTGAGGAGACATTACACCTATCAGTGAGGACACATTACTCCTATCAGTGAGGAGACATTACACCTATCAGTGAGGACACATTACTCCTATCAGTGAGGAGACATTACTCCTATCAGTGAGGAGACATTACTCCTATCAGTGAGGAGACATTACTCCTATCAGTGAGGAGACATTACTCCTATCAGTGAGGACACATTACTCCTATCAGTGAGGAGACATTACTCCTATCAGTGAGGAGACATTACACCTATCAGTGAGGACACATTCCTCCTATCAGTGATTACACATTACACCTATCAGTGAGGAGACATTACACCTATCAGTGAGGAGACATTACACCTATCAGTGAGGAGACATTACACCTATCAGTGAGGAGACATTACACCTATCAGTGAGGAGACATTACACCTATCAGTGAGGAGACATTACACCTATCAGTGAGGAGACATTACTCCTATCAGTGAGGAGACATTACTCCTATCAGTGAGGAGACATTACTCCTATCAGTGAGGAGACATTACTCCTATCAGTGAGGAGACATTACTCCTATCAGTGAGGAGACATTACACCTATCAGTGAGGAGACATTACACCTATCAGTGAGGAGACATTACACCTATCAGTGAGGAGACATTACACCTATCAGTGAGGAGACATTACACCTATCAGTGAGGAGACATTACACCTATCAGTGAGGAGACATTACTCCTATCAGTGAGGAGACATTACTCCTATCAGTGAGGAGACATTACTCCTATCAGTGAGGAGACATTACTCCTATCAGTGAGGAGACATTACTCCTATCAGTGAGGAGACATTACTCCTATCAGTGAGGAGACATTACTCCTATCAGTGAGGAGACATTACTCCTATCAGTGAGGAGACATTACTCCTATCAGTGAGGAGACATTACTCCTATCAGTGAGGAGACATAAAGGCCCCGTCACACTAAGCAACATCGCTAGCAACATCGCTGGTAACGAACAACTTTTGTGACGTTGCTAGTGATGTTGCTGTGTGTGACATCCAGCAACAACCTGGCCCCTGCTGTGAGGTCGTTGGTTGTTGCTGAATGTCCTGGGCCATTTTTTAGTTGTTGCTGTCCCGCTGTGAAGCACAGATCGCTGTGTGTGACAGCGAGACAGCAACAACTAATGTGCAGTGAGCAGGGAGCCAGCTTCTGCTGAGGCTGGTAACTAATGTAAACATCGGGTAACCAAGAAGCCCTGTCCTTGGTTACCCGATATTTACCTTTTGATACCAGCCTCCTCCGCTCTCACTGCCTGTGCTGCCGGCTCCTGCTCTGTGCACAGATAGCTGCAGCACACATCAGGCAATTAACCCGATGTGTGCTGTAACTAGGAGAGCAAGGAGCCAGCGCTCAGTGTGCGCTGCTCCCTGCTCTGTGCACATTTAGCTGCAGCACACATCGGGTTAATTAACCTGATGTGTGCTGTAACTAGGAGACTGGGGGCTGGTCACTGGTTGCTGGTGAGCTCACCAGCAACTCGTGTAGCCACGCTCCAGCGATCCCTGCCAGGTCAGGTTGCTGGTGGGATCGCTGGAGCGTCGCAGTGTGACAGCTCACCAGCAACCTCCTAGCAACTTACCAGCGATCCCTATCGTTGTTGGGATCGCTGGTAAGTTGCTTAGTGTGACTGGACCTTTACACCTATCAGTGAGGAGACATTACACCTATCAGTGAGGAGACATTACACCTATCAGTGAGGAGACATTACTCCTATCAGTGAGGAGACATTACACCTATCAGTGAGGAGACATTACTCCTATCAGTGAGGAGACATTACACCTATCAGTGAGGAGACATTACACCTATCAGTGAGGAGACATTACACCTATCAGTGAGGAGACATTACTCCTATCAGTGAGGAGACATTACACCTATCAGTGAGGAGACATTACTCCTATCAGTGAGGAGACATTACACCTATCAGTGAGGAGACATTACACCTATCAGTGAGGAGACATTACACCTATCAGTGAGGAGACATTACTCCTATCAGTGAGGAGACATTACTCCTATCAGTGAGGAGACATTACTCCTATCAGTGAGGAGACATTACTCCTATCAGTGAGGAGACATTACACCTATCAGTGAGGAGACATTACTCCTATCAGTGAGGACACATTACACCTATCAGTGAGGACACATTACTCCTATCAGTGAGGAGACATTACACCTATCAGTGAGGAGACATTACTCCTATCAGTGAGGAGACATTACTCCTATCAGTGAGGAGACATTACTCCTATCAGTGAGGAGACATTACTCCTATCAGTGAGGAGACATTACACCTATCAGTGAGGAGACATTACTCCTATCAGTGAGGAGACATTACTCCTATCAGTGAGGAGACATTACACCTATCAGTGAGGAGACATTACTCCTATCAGTGAGGACACATTACACCTATCAGTGAGGACACATTACACCTATCAGTGAGGAGACATTACTCCTATCAGTGAGGAGACATTACTCCTATCAGTGAGGAGACATTACACCTATCAGTGAGGAGACATTACACCTATCAGTGAGGAGACATTACACCTATCAGTGAGGAGACATTACACCTATCAGTGAGGAGACATTACACCTATCAGTGAAGAGACATTACACCTATCAGTGAGGAGACATTACTCCTATCAGTGAGGAGACATTACTCCTATCAGTGAGGGCACATTACACCTATCAGTGAGGAGACATTACACCTATCAGTGAGGAGACATTACACCTATCAGTGAGGAGACATTACACCTATCAGTGAGGACACGTTACACCCATCAGCGAGCACACGTTACATCTGTCAGCAGTGATTGAAGCTAAATTTTGTTTATTCTGCATTTCTTTTTTTTTTTTTTTCAGGGTGTTTTGGTGGGGTTTTTTTCTACAGTTTTAACCTTTTTCTGTCCAAGGACGTAATAGTACATTTTAGCAATCGTGGGGGCACTGGGTGCTGTGTACCACAATCGCAACCTGGCTGTTTAATCCCCTAATTGCCACAATAACATTCCCTCTCCCCTCCAATCAGGACCCCCGCGTCACATGACTATGGAAAGCCTGTGTGATCATGCCTGCAGCATGATCACTGAAGCTTCTCACAGTTCAGCTCTGACAGCTGCGATGTTCTGCATTGATCGAGTATGGGGTAATGTCCCATAAAGGGACAGGGGAATTCACCAGTTCCCCTCTCCCACTCTCTGACCACAACCTTCTCTCCTTTTTGCATCACAAACTGTCTTCAAATCCGGGTCGTCCCCACTTCTCGCCCATACAGAAATCTAAGCGCCATCAATACTCAGCTGCTAATGAACAATTTGCAGTCATCCCTGGCTCCCATCTCCTCCCTCTCCTGCGCAGACTCTGCAGTATCACATTATAATAAGACATTGCAGCGTGCCCTGGATGAAGCTGCACCAGCTACATGCAGAAAAAAAACACACAGGCATCGGCAGCCCTGGCACACGCTTCAAACATGTTTCCCACAGCGCTGTTCTACGTGTGCTGAGCGTCTGTGGAGAAAATCCATCTCAGCTGAAGACTTCATCCACTGTAAGTTCATGCTCAAAACCTACAACTCTGCTCTCCATCTGGCTAAACAAGTATACTTTACCATTCTCATCACTTCACTAGCCAACAATCCTAAACGACTCTTTGAAACCTTCCACTCCCTCCTGAGCCCTAAAGCACAGA
Organism: Anomaloglossus baeobatrachus; assembly: GCF_048569485.1. Classification (NCBI taxonomy): domain Eukaryota; kingdom Metazoa; phylum Chordata; class Amphibia; order Anura; family Aromobatidae; genus Anomaloglossus; species Anomaloglossus baeobatrachus. The sequence goes on from NC_134361.1 coordinate 21,185,771, forward strand.
TACCAGTCACCAACCTAGGCTCTGATGATCTGGCCACTTTCTTCTTACAAAAGATCAACGACATCCGCAAAGAAATCTTTGAAAAATCCCCTCAGAGCCTGGATCCCCTCCTCTCTCACACCTCAAGCTCACTATCAATATTTGAGCCTGTCACAGAAGAAGAAGTGACGCGTCTCCTTGTCTCTTCCCGCCCAACAGCATGCACCAGTGACCCTCTTCCCTCACATCTCCTTCAGGCTCTCTCCCCAGCTGTCACTACCTATCTAACCAAAATGTTTAACCTCTCTCTTTCATCAGGTATCTTTCCTTCATCATTTAAACATGCCATCATAACCCCTCTACTCAAAAAACCTTCCCTCAATCAGAACTGTGCCGCTAACTACAGACCAGTCTCTAACCTTTCCTTTATCTCTAAGCTCCTGGAACGCTTGGTCCACTCTCGGCTAATCCGCTATTTATCTGAAAACTCACTTCTTGATCCCTCTCAATCTGGTTTCCGCTCTTTACACTCCACCGAAACGGCCCTCACCAAAGTCTCAAATGATCTATTAACAGCAAAATCTAAAGGCCATTATTTCCTATTGTTTCTCTTGGATCTCTCAGCTGCTTTGGACACTGTGGATCACCAACTTCTCCTCACCATGCTCCACTCTATTGGCCTCAAGGACACCGCTCTCGCCTAGTTCTCCTCCTATCTCTCCGACCGCTCCTTCACGGTTTCCTTTGCTGGCTCTTACTCCACTCCTCTCCCCCTCACCTTCGGGGTTCCTCAAGGCTCAGTCTTGGGCCCTCTCCTTTTCTCTCTATACACCGCCCCTATTGGACAAACCATCAGCCGATTCGGTTTCCAATACCATTTCTATGCTGATGACACCCAATTATATACATCATCTCCAATCATCACCCCTGCTTTGTTACAAAATACCAGAGATTGTCTGTCTGCTGTCTCTCAAAGCATGTCCTCCCTCTATCTGAAACTGAATCTCTCCAAAACTGAGTTTCTTGTGTTTCCTCCCTCTACCAACCAATCTACGCCCGACATCTCAATTACCTTCGATGATTCAATCATTATTCCCAAGCAGCATGCTCGCTGTCTTGGGGTCATATTTGACTCAGAACTCTCCTTCATTCCCCATATACATTCACTCACTCGCACATGTCGCCTACATCTCAAAAACATCTCCAGAATCTGACCATTTCTTACTTTGGAAACTGCAAAAACCCTTACTGTCGCTCTTATTCATTCCTGCCTGGATTACTGCAACTCTTTATTGATTGGTCTCCCTCGGACCAAACTCTCCCCTCTCCAATCCATCTTGAATGCAGCAGCCAGGGTCATATTCCTGTCCAGCCGCTTCACCGATGCCTCCACCTTGTGCCAGTCACTACACTGGCTACCTATCAGCTACAGAATACAATACAAACGCCTATCCCTCCCCCACAAAGCTCTCCACAGCTCTGCACCACCATATATCTCATCCCTCATCTCTGTCTATCATCCTACCCGCGCCCTTCGTTCCGCAAATGATCTTAGACTAACATCCTCCATAATACAAACCTCACACCTCCGTCTCCAAGACTTTTCTCGTGCCGCGCCAGTTTTCTGGAATGCACTACCCCAAAGAATGCGACTAATATCCAGCCCCCAAGTTTTTAAGCGTACATTAAAAACACATCTCTTCAGACAAGCTTATCATAACTTACTAACCTAACTGTCCCCCGTCCCACCTTCTAAATGCTACTCGTAACCTTCTCTCTCCTATTTCTGTCATCACATCCTACATACAACCAATAGCACGTAAGGGCACCCAAAAGGTTATTGTCTAAAGACCAGATCATTCACCTTTATATGTAACCAATTAATTAGCATAACAATAGCCAGCCAGATTTACAAGTGTGCGCCACCTCTTGTGTCCCCCTTCTTCCCCATAGATTCTAAGCTTTCCAGCAGGGCCCTCATTCCTACTGTAGCTGTTGAATTATGTGCTATTTTGTTTTGTATTTGTCTATACAACCCCCACCGGATTGTAAAGTGCTGCGGAATATGTTGGCGCTATATAAATAAACTTTATTATTATTATATTACTAAGGGCTAGCATACACGGTGAGAAAACCAGAGCAAGTGGAATGGCATAAAAAAAAATAAATCGCTTTCTCCTCGGACCAGTATTACTTTATGGGCCGTTCCCATGAGCGATTTTTTTTTTTTTTTTTTTTTTTTTTTTTTTTTTTTTTTTCTCTCAGCCCTAATCAGTCCAAGAAAAGAATCACAGCATGCTGCGGGTGGAATGCGATTCCTTTTCACTCGCACCCATTCAAGTCTATCGGTGCAAAAGAAACATCGCATTGCACTTGCAGTACAACCGAGTGCAATGCGATTATCGCATCAGCCAGTAATGGAGGAGATGGGGATATAAATCCCTCCCCTCCGCAGCGCCGCCCTCCCCTCTGCAGCTGTGGTCTGATTGCAGGATTGCAGCACAGTGGCATGACAATCGGCTCCGGCTGTGCTGCGAGTGTTAGCTGAGTGTCATGTGAGGCAGTCGCACGAATCCCCATGTGGCACCAGCCTAATTGAAAAAGTAAAAAAAAAAAAGTAAAAGTATAAAAAAATCAGAAAATCAAGAACAAGAATAATAAAAAAAATTCCAATAAATAGTTATATTTGTGTTTAAAAAAAAAATATATTTGTATGCACAAAAAGGTACACAGTATTGCCACGTCCGTGACAACCCGAGCTATAAAACACACACAATTGTTAAACACTTCAGTGAACACCGTAAAAAAACACCAAAAAAAGTAGCAACAACTATGTCTTTTCAACAGACAGCTGACAGAAAAAGTGGAATAAAACGCAATCAAAAAGTTATATATATATATATATATATATATATATATATATATATATATATATATATATATATATATATATATATATATATGGTACCGCTGAAAATGGCATCTTGTCTCGCAAAAACAAGCTGCCATACAGCTCCATCAGCCAAAAAATCAAAACATTATAGCTCTCAGATTACAGCAATGGATAAACAGTATTGTTTTTTTTCCTATAAAATAGCCTTACACCAATAAAACTATGTGCACACGTTGCGTTTTTTTAAGTGCAGAAAAAAACTCACCCTCTGGCAGAGGGTACAATTGTAAACAATGCGCTTTGATAAAAAAATGCATCGAAAACTCATGCGTTTTCCATGCGTTTTTTTTGGTGCGTTTTTGAACACTTTTCAGTGATTAACCCCTTCACGACCGCGGGCAGTAAAATTACGTCCTATTTTAACGTGACTTAACGACCAGGGATGTAATTTTACGGCCTAAACTTCATTTGATTGCCGTGGCCATAGCAACGGCTTTCAAATGATGTTCCCTGCTGTTTCTTACAGCAGGGGACCTTTGCTTGACCCCAGGGGGGGGCGCCATCGCCAACCCCCATCGACGATCGATGTGATTGGCTGTTCAAATCTGAACCGCCAACCACATCATTCGCACTGATTTCGGCAAAAATAATGCCCGAATTAGTGCGATACTGTGAGATCCAGCTATGAGATGCCGTAGAAGGTGCAGCAGATCATAGGTGGATCTCAAACATGTCGCCCCCAGCCCCTGCAGCACTGATTGGAGCGATCGTGCTATGACGCGCCATCAGTGTGCAGTGGGGCGGTCTGATCTGAGGGTGGCCGCCCTCCCCAGGCCTGTGCTGGCCTGCGAGCCCTCCCCCAACATGTCTGCACTATAAATTTCATGGTGCATTTTTTCCTGATACCCTTGTGAAAAAAAAGCTACCTAGTTGAAGCAACAGTTTAGTGATAAAAAGTTTATTTTTTTCTTTTCACGGCTCAACGTTATAAACTTCTGTGAAGCCCCCAGGTGTTCAAAGTACACACCAAACATCTAGAAAAATTATTTGAGGGCTCTAGTTTCCAAAATGAGGTCACTTTTGGGGGAGCTCCATTGTTTAGGTACCTCATGGGGTCTTCAAACCCGACATGGCGTCCGCTAATGAGTGCAGCTTACTTTGCACTCAAAAATTCAAATAGCGCTCTTTGCCTTCCGAGTCCTCCCGTGTGCCCAAACATTTGATTTCCACCACATATGAGGTATCTGCGTACTCAGCAGAAAATGCACAATACATTTTATGGTGCATTTTTTCCTGATACCCTTGTGATAAAAAAGCTACCTAGTTGAAGCAACAGTTTTGTGGTAAAGAAATTTTTTTTTTCTTTTCACGGCTCAACTTTATAAACTTCTGTGAAGCCCCCAGAGGTTCAAAGTGCTCACCAAACATCTAGAAAAAATTATTTGAGGGCTCTAGTTTCCAAAATGGGGTCACTTGTGGGGTAGCTCAATTGTTTAGGCACCTCAGGGGGTCTTCAAACCCAACATGGCGTCTGCTAATGAGTGCAGCTAATTTTGTGTTCAAAAATTCAAATGGCGCTCCTTCCCTTTCGACCTCTGCCGTGCGCCCAAACAATTGATTTTTACCACATATGGGGTATCTGCGTACTCAGGAGAAAATGCACAATAAATTGTAGGGTGCACTTTCTCTTTTCTCCCTTGTGAAAATTAAAATTTTATGGCTAAAGTAACATTTTTGTGTTTAAAAAGTAAAATTTTCATTTTTTCCTTCCACATTGCTTTGGTTGCTGTGAAGCACCTAAAGGGTTAATAAACTTCTTGGATGTGGTTTTGAGCAGAGTGAGGGGTGCAGATTTTAGAATGGGGTCACTTTTGGGTATTTTCTGTCACCTCGGCCTCTCAGTCACCTCAAATGTGATGTGGTCCCTAAAAAAAATTCTTTTGTAAATTTTGTTGGAAAAATGAGAAATTGCTGATTAACTTTGACCCCTTCTAACTTTCTAATGAAAAAAAATTTTGTTTCGAAAATTGCGCTGATGTAAAGTAGACAAGTGGGAAATTTTATTTAGTAACTATTTTGTGTGACATATTTCTCAGATTTATAGGCATAAATTTTCAAAGTTTGAAAATTGCGAAATTTTCTACATTTTTGCAAAATTTCCTAAATTTTCACAAATAAACGCAAAAAAATATCGGCCTAAATTTACCACTGACATGAAGTACAATATGTCACGAAAAAACAATCTCAGAATCGCCAGGATCCGTTGAAGCGTTCCAGAGTTATAACCTGTCAAAGTGACACTGGTTAGAATTGCAAAAAATGGCCCGGTCACTACTAGGGTGTTATAGTGGCCGGGGGTAAAGGGGTTAATAAAGTTGGTTGAACACAGACCTTAGGGAAAAAAAACCTGTGATGTCATTTCCTTCTCCACATTCTCTACATTCTCCATTGTGAAAATAGAGTGCCATAAGCAAGGCATAGACTCCACCTAATAAACAGAAAATAGTGACGGACATGAAATCATAACATCCATGTGCTGGAAAATAAAAAAAAAAATGAAGGGAAAACTATTATAAAAAGGATGGATAAATAGAAAAGCCTAGAAGGATGGATGGATAACTAGATAAAAAGAAAAGAAAAGCATTGAAGGATTGATAAATATAGAGATGGAAATAAAAGATAGATGAGAACTCAGAGTCAACAACAAAACGTGGACTTCACAGGTTGTTATCCAATGTCTTATGAGCACAAGGATACCCCACATGTGGCCAAAAACCTCTGTTTGGATAAATGGGAGGGCTTGGAATGGAAGGAGCACCATTTGAATTTTGGAAAAGTTGAAATAAATTGCGCGCACCATGTCACATTAGCAGGGCCTCTTGGGTGCCTCAACATCAGAAACCCCCCACAAGTGACCCCATTTTGGAATCTGGACCCCTCAAGGATTTTATTCAGGAGTATAGTAAGCATTTTGAAACCACAGGTACTTCACAAAAATGTTGTTGTAGCAACAATATTCTCACTGTTAGGCTATGTGGCCATGATCCAGCGACACGGCGTCTAGTACACAGTGTCAGCCTTCCTGCAGAGATGTGAGTGTTTTCCACGGGAGAACGCAGCTGCCCATGCCCACGATTTGGGTTCAGGCTGCTGTGGACTTTAGCTCTATTCTACCTGCAGAGAACACTCTTGTCTCCGCAGCATAAATTGACATGCTGAGGCTCAGGAAGCTGCACCACAGGTCGGTTTATGCTGCGGAGCAAAGAAGCACAGTGGGCATGGGATTTCTAAAAATCCTTCCACTGTGCTTCTACTGCACAACGCAGCTCTATGGACACAGGGAAAACACTGTGCCCAAAATGCTGCAAACCCCGATTGTGGGCACATAGCCTAAAATGGATAGATGTCAAACATATATAACGTCCCACCCCCTGCATATTCTAAGCTGGCGCTCTTTAGTGCCTTTCATGTGGCACTAAAGGGTGCCTAGCCTTGTATTTAGCAAAAAAATAAATAAATAAAAAAAATGACGTGGGGTCCCCCCTATTTTTGATAGCCAGTTAGGGTAAAGCAGACAGCTGTAGCCTGCAAACCACAGCTGACAGCTTCATCTTGTCTGGTGATTAATTTGGAGGGCTCCCCAAGCTGTTTGTTTTTTTTTTTTTTAATTTATGAATAAATAATTAAAAAAAAAACGTGGTGTCCCCCCCAAATTAGTTCACCAGCCAAGGTGAAGCTGACAGCTGTGGTCTGGTATTCTCAGGGTGGGAAGAGCCATGGTTATTGGACTCTTCCCAGCCTAAAAATAGCAGGCTGCAGCCGCCCCAGAAGTGGCGCATCCGTTAGATGCGCCATTCCTGGCGCTTCGCCCCAACTCATCCCGTTGCCCTGGTGCGGTGGCAAACGGGGTAATAAAAAATGGGGTTGATACCAGATGTGTGATGTCACCTGGCATCAAGCCCAGCAATTAGTGATGTCACGGCATCTATTTGATACCAGACATAACTAATTGACTGTAAACAATAGCAAAAAAAAATTGACAACAAAAAAAAAATTATTTGAAAAAACACTCCCAAACAATTCCCTCTTTCACCAATTTATTGAAAAGAAAAGAAAAAAAAAACGGGTCCGCAGTAATCCATCTTGGAAGACCAATGTTGACTCTGGACCTTCTAGAATATGGGGGGCACGCTCAGGGAACGTGTCCCCTATTTTCTAGGAGTGCAGACCCTCCATTTGAGGAGAGTGGGTGCAAAGAATCTGCACCCACTCTCCCCGGGTCACAGCTGCAGTGTGCCGAGCAGCCGGCCAGCGTCTCTTTACACAGTGCAGAGCTGTCAGCTGCTCGGCACATGTGACCGGCTTCTGCTGTGAAGGAGGAGGGGGCCGTGGGGGATCAGCGCTGCGACAGGACAGGTACGGGGGAATACCGGGGGACACCGGGGGCTTTCCTGAACTTTGCCAGCAAGTGAGGTCAACAGGAAACCTCTTGACCTCACTTCCAGGTAAATGCCTGCGTTCTGTGTGCTGAGACAGAGCGGGGGCTGCAGGCAAAGCGCAGGAAAGAAGTGACATGTCACTTCTTAGAACGCGTGCTTCGGGCAGCAGCCGAAGTGCTGCGCTCTAAAACGCCACGTGCGCACAGCTCCTGCATAATCTTCATAGATTATGCAGGGGACTCAGGACGCATGCAGTTACGCTGCGGTGCAGATCGCAGCGTAACTGCATGTAAATACGCAACGTGCGCACATAGCCTAAAAGTGGCAAAACATAAAAAAGCTACATAAATGTGGTATCGCTGTAATCGTACTGACCTGAAGAATAAAACCATCTTATCCCTTTTAATGGCATAGTGAATGGCATTAAAAAAACAACTATTCCTGAGTTGCTGTTTCTTTTTGATTCTGCCTCTCAAAAAGTGGAATAGAAAGCTATTAGGTTATTAAACGTTAGGTGGCCAAAAATGGTGCAAATAAAAAACTTCATCTCGTCCCGCAAAAAACAAGCCCTCACACGACTGTCGGCAGAAAAATAAAAAACATTTAGCCTTCAAAATCCAGTGATGGAAAAAAAATTTATTTTGTAAAAAGCGTCTTTTAATGTGATTGTCGCCAAACCTAAAAAAAATATAAACCTGGTATCGCTGTAAGGGTACGACCGCACTTTGCGTTTCCACCTGCGCTTTAGGTGCTTTTTAGGTCCGTTTTGAGAAGCATCTATTTCATGCCAAAAGGCATGCGTTTTGATTTCCGAGCAAAGTCAATGGAAAATGGGGATTTCTAGACCGCACTTTGCGTTTCTAAACGCTGCGTTTAATTTGCATAATTTGTGGCAAAAACCATGCTTTCAAAGAAGCAGCATGTCAATTGTTTTTGCCATTTTGGGTGCGTTTTGCGAACATTGCAGTCAATGGGGAATGGCAAAAACCAAGGATCCTACAAATTCCTGCGTTTTACTTGCTTTTTTGCTGCAGAAAACATGCGTTTTGAACTTCAAAAACGCATGCCTTCTGCACATCAAAATAATTATTTCATATGTCCCTTTACACACACACACATAGTCTGACAATTAAAATAAAGAAATGTATGACTTTATTGCTATTTTACCTTAAAATATCATATTACCGCAATAATTTAATGAAATACATATAATTCTTTGTATTTTCCTAAAAATATAGATTTGTTTCTTTTTTCCCAATTTTTTCTTTGGGTTTGACTATTTAAACTTTATTTAGCAGTGTCTTGATGTTCAAAACGCAACTATCAAAATGCAGGTGCAAACGCAGGTAAAAAGCGCTGAAAACGCATCAAATACGCGGCAAATAAGCATGCGTTTTTAGCGCTTAATTTCACAAACAGGCAACTTTGGTCAAATCAATTAAGCACAAAACATGCGTTTAGAACTGCAAGTAGGACGACGCAAAGTGCGGTCGTACCCTAATTGTACTGACCAGAGGAATAAAGCCGCCTAATCACCTATACTGCGACGTGAACAGGGTAAAAAATAAATAAATAAAGCCAATTCTTCAACTGCTATTGCTATTGATTTGTAAATTCTGCCTTTAAAAGATCGCGGAAAGGTGCAGCTCATATTTATCCTGCGCTCCGTGCTGAGCGCTTGCACCGGAATTATATGTAAGGGTATGTGCCCACAATCAGGAATAGCAGCATATTGGACGCTCTGTGTTTTCGGTGCGTGCAAACCGCTGTATTGTATGGTACAAGCACAGTGGATGGATTTATAGAAATCCCGTGCCCAATGTGCTTGTTTTCTCCACAGCATAAACTGACATGTACAGTAGTGCGGGTTCTGTAGATGCAGCATGTTAATTTATGCTGCGGAGACACAAGTGTCCTCAGCTGAATAAACAGAGTGAAAGTCCACAGCACATCAAACCCTGATCGTGGGCATCCTGCGGAGAACACTTGAGTCTCTGCAGGAGAAGACACACTGCGTCCAGGACACAGCGTGTGCGGATCATGGGCACAGACCCTAAAGGGGGCTTTACACGCTACGATATTACTAGCAATTTCTAGCGATATCGAGCGCGGAAGCACCTGCCCCCGTCATGCATGCGATTGTTTGTGATCGCTGCCGTAGCGAACATTATCGCTACGGCAGCATCACACATACTTACCTGGTCGGCGGCGTCGCTGTGACTGCCGAACAATCCCTCCTTCAAGGGGGAGGGACGTTCGGCATCACAGCGACATCACTGCAACGTCACTAAGCGGCCGGCCAATCAAAGCGGAGGGGCGGAGATGAGCGAGACATAACATCCCGCCCACCTCCTTCCTTCCGCATTGCTACCAGCGGCAGGTAAGGAGACGTTCCTCGCTCCTGCGGTGTCACACACAGCGATGTGTGGTGCCGCAGGAGCGACGAACAACATCGATAATAAACCATAACCGATTTTTGAGTTTGGGACGACCTCTCCATGGTGAACAATTTTCACCATTTTTGAGGTCGCTTAAGGTCGCTGGTAAGTATCACACACTGCGATATCGTTAATGACGCTGTATGTGCGTCACTAACAACGTGACCCCGACGATAAAACTTTAACGATATTGTAGCGTGTAAAGCCCCCTTAAATCTCTGAAAAACGTGATTCAGACAAAATTGCCAACCGAAAATTCACTGTAATGAGGCAGAGGGAGTCACTGTGACCTCACGTCTGGCCTGTGGTCCGGCGGTGTCCATCTTTTTACGTCTCTTTTTAGGCATGCACAAAAGTGCGGTCATCAACAGTTTTGTTCACCTTTGAAAAAACAGACACCACTGAAGAGAGGACGAACAGAGTCCGGAGTAACTCTGCCGCCTCATTAGTGAATGGGTAAGTCGGGGGTTTCACTTGAATCACATATTTTGGAGATATAGATAGAAACCCTGATGTAAGCGCTCAGTATAGCGCACAGGATCAATAGGAATTGGTCCAAAATGTCTAGTACCAAAATCATCACCAAATAGCATTCAACTCAACCCACAAAACCACACGTCCTCACTCAGGTCCGTCATCTGTTAACGGAAATATAGTGATCTTCTACATTACTGGTAACAACAAAGGCTCTGGAAAACCGCTATGGCTCCCCCCCTAAAAAAAATAGACATCCAGCAATATCAGCGCTTCCAAATCCAAATGCCCCCCTCGCTTCTGAGCCCCACAATGTGTCTAAACCACAGTTCGCATCCACATGTTTTGGCATTGTAGTGAGGAGAGCCCACATAATTTACAGGTTGCATATCTGCAGAATCACGAGCTGGGCACTACAATGTACTGGGCACAACAAAGACAATTTTTCATTCTGAAACTTTCACTGTGTTTGACTGACACCATAGGTGTTTTCCAGAGACTAAATTGTCACTACACACATAGATGACTTCCCAGAGTGGTGTAATTTAAAAAATTTGGGCACTTGAGGGGTTTTCTGCTGTTCTGGCACTTAGGGGTTCTGTAAATGGAGCCCGCAAACTATTGAATAGCGCTCCTTCCCTCTGAGCCCTGTGATGCGGCCAAACAATACTGTACAGTCACATGTGGGGTTTTGCCATGTTCAGGAGAAATTGTGTAACACATTACAGGGCTTTTTTTTTTACCTATTCCCCTTGTGAAAATTGTAAATCTGGTTAAAAATGTATTTTTTCATTTTCACAGTTTAATTTTTGTAAACCTCTGTGAAGCCCCCGGGGGTTCCAGGTGCTCACCAACCATCTAGATAAATTCCCTGGGTCGGACTATTTTCAAATTTGGGGTCACTTGTGGGGGAGCTCCACTGTTTAGGCACCTCAGGGGCTCTACAGACATAACGTCCCCTAATGATTCCACCCAATTTTGCTGTCATGTGGCACTCCTTCCCTCCTGAGCCCTACTGTTCGCCCAAACAGTTGATATCCACCATATATGCTTTTCAAAGAAGCAACATGTCAATTGTTTTTGCCATTTGGGTTTTGCACTGTAAAGCTGAGTTTTTGACCAAAGTTCTGCCACAAAAAGGCAGCATTTTGAACAACATAGTGTGAACAAGAAACCCAAATTCCCATAGACTTTGCTTGAATAGAAGAACACATCCATTTTGGCATTAAACAGTGCAGAAGAAAAAGCAGCAAAAAAGCAGGTAAAAAGCAACGTGCGCACATACCCTAAGTCCCTGTGCGCACACTGCGTTTTTTTTTTGCTGTGGTTTTGGGTGCAGATTTGGTGCGATTTGTGTTCATAAACTTTATGCAGTCCTTCCCCAGCAAAGTCTATGAGAAATACCACGTTGCTTCTTTTTTCCTTACAGGTTTTGCTGCAGAATTTCTCCAGCAAAAAGAAGCTGCATGTCACTTCTTTTCTGCAGGTCCCTGCGTTTTTCAATTGATAATGTTTAAAAACTGCACCAACTACGCAGTAAAACCGCATGTGTGTGTTTTGGCTGTGTTTTTTTTATGCGTTTTTCTGCTGAAGAAACAAATCTGCAGTGTGCGCACAGGGCCTTAAAAGGCAATAAAAACACAACATGTGGATTCTCTGCATCTAATGCCCGTCTATAGGGAAAATCCACACATAACCCTCAGCGTAAGCGCAAGAGAAATGGAGAAGATTAGGATTTATAAAAACCACCGCAGCTCAGGTTACGCTGTTTAAAAAAAAAAACAACACACATTGGGCCGGAGATTTCTATAAATCTGTCCATTCTGCTGGATCCATAAGACAATGCGTTTTAAAACAGCGAAAATACAGCGTCAGAAACTGATGGTGAGAGATCGACCTCGGGGAATGCTCCTATGCTGCAAATTTTCCATATAGGATTGTGGGCGTCAGCTCCGCAGAGTTACACCGGGCACCAAACCTCGTCCTCACAGAATTAAAATCAGCAGCTTAAATAAAAGTGACATATCTTTTTGTAAAGGTTTTTATATATAATATCGGGTCTGAACAGTGCTGCTGCTGATCGTGTGGGGCGTCTGCGTCCTAAGGCTGTGTCCGCATTTTGCGTCGTCCTACTTGCAGTTCCAAACGCACCCTCTGGCAGTAATTGATTGTGCCCAAAGTTGCTTATGACCACAAAATAGCGCTAAAAACGCATGCGTATTTACCACGTTTTAGGTGCGTTTTTAGCTCTTTTTACATACTTTTCAATAGCGTTTTGACAGATACGTTCTGAACATAAAGACACTGCTAAATAAAGCTTAAACAGTCAAACCTAATGAAAAAAGAGGAAAAAAAGGACAACATATAATTTATGAAAATATAAAGAAAATAGTTATATTTCATATAATTATAGCAGTTTTTTACTATTTAGCGGTAAAATCGCAATAACTTAATATTTTTCATTAATTTGATTGTTAGATTATGTGTGTGTGTAAAGGGACATATCAAATCTTTATTTTGATGTCCAAAAAGCATGTGTTTATTTAGTCCAAAACACAAGTTTTCCGCACCTAAAAAGCAGGTAAAACGCTGGAATTTTGATTTTGCTTGCTTTTCACATTTCTCATTGACTTCAATGTTATCAAAACGCTGCAGATATGGCAAAAACAATTGACATGCTGCTTCTTTGAACGCAGGGATTTTGCCACAATTTATGCAAGTTAAACGCAGAGTTTTAAAACACAAAGTGCGGACAGAAAAATCATCCTTTCTTTATCGTTCCTATGGGAGACCCAGACCATGGGTGTATAGCTACTGCCTCCGGAGGACACACAAAGTTACTACACTCAAAACGTGTAGCTCCTCCCTCCCAGTATATACACCCCCTGCTAGCCAGTCCTAGCCAGTTTCATGCTTTGTGTCAGGAGGAATCACACACACACATGCATCCTTTTTTGTTTTTCATTTTTTCTACAGATTTGGAAGAAAAGCGGGTCCACTGGACCCCCGGCATGTCCCTTCACACCCCCCTGGCGGCGGTGCTGTTAAGGTTGATTCAGGGCAAGAGCCCTTCATGCCGCGCTCCTTCACCATCCCTTAGGGGCTCTGGCTTGAAGTGGGAGCCAACACGGTTCTCACTGCTTTGCAGGAGACCGGCCTCCATCCGCAGCCCTTTGACAGGACCCTGCTGGACGGAGCACTGGACCCCCACCCCACCCAGGGACTGGACCCTGCGTCTCAAAGCTAAGTATAGAGACGTTATTCAGAGGGTCCTTCTGCAATGTGGGGCACTTTATTAGGGGGACAGTGTTTGACTTTGATAATGCTGTTTTTACTGTGTTTCCGGCCGGTTCCACTGTTTTTTTCTGTGTACCGCGCCGATGATGCCTGATTTTCGGCCGCATGTTTAACTCTAGGCCCCGGCTTCAGCCGCGGCCTAGTTTCGTCTCGTTCCCCTGCATGTCAGTCATGCAGGGGGACGCTGCAGCGCCGCCCAACCGCCGCTCTGCACAGGGGAGGACACTCCTTGTTGAGGAGATGATTCCCTCCCCTGTACATTTCTTAGCCCTCCGATTCCCGCTCCTGGGTTAACCCCCGCCCTCCCCCCTCACTCTAGCGCCATTTTCTCAGCGTTCTTAGTACGCTGATCGGCGCTGGCTGCTCTGCAGTGCAGAGGGAGTGAATATCTACAGGGAGACGCAGGCTGGGGGTCCAGGCTTGGAACCTGGGGGGCACTCACAATAGCGGCCTGACAAGTCACAACCTCTGGTTGTGCACTGTTATATACTATCAGGGCATTGTGAAGGAGTTAATTCTTTATTTAGAACCTCCTCCTCAGCAGCATGTCTCACTAGGAGCAAAGCTCCAAGGCTGTACACTACATGTTCTGCATGTAGGCTCATATTGCCTGAACCGGCACAGACCCATACTGTAATGGTTCTTAGGTGGTGGTGCCTCAGCCTGGAGTCTCCCCAGGCTGAACCCCTGTCTTGTGTTTTCTAGACAGTCTAGACAGAGCCCCCCACCTCTGCAGCAGGTCTCACAGAGCGAGGCTGCAGGCTGTTTTTTATTATCCACTGCTGGGTCTCGTACGGCTGTACCGGGCTCATAACCGCTGTGGCCCCTCAGCTTGGAGGCTCATGCATGGTCCCTCCAGCTGCTCCGGGTTCGGTGGCTGACCCCTGGGGGAATCTCTTTTCCCAGGGGTCGGCTGTCCCGGCATCCGCTGAGCATGCAACCCCCTTCTCAGGGCGTTTTCTGCTTGCTCAGCAAAGCTCACAGACCCCGTCCTCCCTACAGGGAGACGCAGGGTCCCCTGTCCTCCCCGTCCCGCAGCTCCGATACGAGCTGACTCACTGGACGAGGAGGATGTCTCTATCAGGCGGACGCTGCTTTACGTACTTTGATCCGTCCGTAGATGACGGGGATGCGAATGATTAGATTGCGTCCATTATACTTTTATTGGACCTCCATCTGCCTGTATCAGGGGAGTATTCCCCGCTGGCAAAAAGGCATCAGTATACCTTTAACAAGACGAGGAGTGTGTTCCTTAACCACTCCAGTTTTCAGCCCGCTGCGTCCAAGCCCGCAGCCTGTCCTGCAGATCCCACAGCGGGGTTCTGCTGCCTGTCTCCCCCTCCCATCAGAGGTGGTCAAGGAGTGTACTCATTCGCCAAGCGTGGCCACTCCGGTGTCCAGACTTTCAGCCCGGATAGTTGTATCAGTGGCTGACGGCACCTCTATAAGGATCCCACGGTACATTAATTTTGTACTGGACCTCAATCCGCCGGAGTTACCTTATCTAGGTGGACACAACGTGTGTTCCTTAACCACTCCAGTTTTCAGGCCCCTGTGACCAGCCCAGGGTCCGCTCTGACAGTCGCTTCCCATGAAGCGTGATTCTGAGGACTGGGTTTCCCCCGTCCACCAATGGTGGTCAAGAGGTGGGCTCATTCACCTCAGGTGGCTCAGCCCGGACCGTTATGTCAGTGGCTGATGGCTCCTCAGAGGAGATGCATTCCCTCACAGGGACTCTATGCCCAAGACGGTTGCCTGAACTTCCAGACTTCAGTCTTTCCATCCTCTGCCAAGTCTGCCATGCTGGACACCGCACAGCGGTGGTTTTGGCTTCGGCAATGGAAGGCAAATGCCTCTATAGAGGTTCCTTGCTGGTCTCCCCTTTGGTGGGACCAGTCTCTTAGGAACCAACTAGATGAAATTTAGGAAGCTCTCGGCGACGAGAGTTCTTCCTTGCCACAAACCTAAACCAGGGCAGGAATCAGTTGAGGTTTCGGTGGTTTCCGTTCCTCCTTCTGATCGTCCTCTAGCTCGGCCTTAGTTCATTGAACCGAATGGCTTGAAGCTGCGTCTTCAGAAGACCGCAGGAGATGCTACCACGGAGTCAGCTTCCTCCGAGCTATCTGGCCACGCCAACCACCTCCTTGGTCGGTGGCAGGCTCTCTCCACTTGGCGACGTATGGTTCTACCACGTCTCCGTTCAGTGGGGGCGAGTTTATATCTCCCATGGCTACAGGATGGAATTCTGTCCACCCGCCAAACAGATTTTTTCTGTCAACTCCTCCCGGCTCCAAGGCCGCCGCCTTCTCACAGGCCGTGGCATTTCTTGCAGGCCAACGGAGTAATTGTTCCGGTTCCCGACTGGGAACGGTTCTGAGATTTTTGCTTAAATCTATTCTAGTCCCCGAAGAGGGCGGTGCCTTCCGACCTGGACCTTTAGCTTTTCAAGCATGGTCAGGTGTGGCGTTTTCACATGGAGTCTCGGTCTTGTTCCGTGTGTTTTTCACCGGATCAATCAAGAACCCAAGGAGATTCCCTAGCAACCATTGGCATCAGGGATGCCTTTCGGCAAGGGTCAATCGCAGTTTCACACCAGCGTTGACTACGTTTTGCCATCAGAGTGGTCCAATTCGTGGCTCTTCCCTTGGGGTTAGCCACGGCCCCTCGAGTATTCTCCTTGGGGCTGCTGTGTTTAGGGTCCTGCACCCCTAGGGATTGGCAGTGATCGTTTGCCCTGGACGGTTTTCTTCTCGGGGTTTCATCCAGTGCAGACTCTTAGTAGAGTACTTCGCTTACTCTCGCCACTCTAATCTATTCGGGTGGCTTGTCATTCTGTCCAGGTCCACTCTGACTTCTCACCAGAGGTTTTCAGGGACGCAATTCGAGACTCTGTCGGCACTTGTGAAGCTGCTCTTAGTCGATCAGTAGTCCCTCCGCTGGCGGTCGATGTCGTTCTATCAGACACCAAATAAGGTGCTGGTCAGACGGTGGCGTCAATGGAAGCGATTCCTTGCCCAGTTTCTCCTGCGTCCTCTGAGACTGGAGGGTTTCCGCTGTATACGCGACCTCCCTCCTTCTCGGAGTGGTGGCTTCGCCACTGACCAGGGGCTCGTTGCAGTGGTGGTTTCGGCCACTCTGTCTCAGGGATGCTCCTTCCTGGCCCCGTCCCGGGTGATCCTCACCAGGGTGCTGGTTTTTCCGCCTTGGGAGCGGTATATCTCCACCGTGGAGCGCAGGGCGCTTGGACTCTGTCCGAATCAGCCCTCTGGTTCAATGTGCTGGAAATCAGAGCTGTATTTCTAGCTCTCTCAGCCTTCACCATCTGTTGGCGGCTAGGCACATTCGAGTCCAGTCGGAAAACGTGACAGCGTTTTCCTACATCAACTTCCAGGGCGGGACATTCAGCCGTCTGGCAATCTTGGCGGCTCATCATTCTTCAGTGGACAAGGGACTCCTAGTCCACCATATCCGCAGCCCACATCCTAGATGTGAAAACTGCGAGGCAGACTATTTCAGCTGTCCAACCGTGGTCCACAATCCTCAGGTTTTGCGGTAGGCACACTGGTTCATGTTTGATTCCAGCTTCGTCTCTACCTCTTGCCCAGAGTCCTGCGCAAGATCAGTTAAGGGGGCCGTCGGGTCATTCTCATTCTCCAGACTGACCCAGGCAGGCTTGGTACCCTGACCTGCTCCTTCTGTCCGTTGGGTTGCCATGGCATCTTCCGGACCGTTCAGACCTTTTCTCAAAAGGGTCCGTTTTTTCCGTCAGAATTCTGGATTCTCAGATTGACGGCGTAGCTCTTGAGTCCTGGATCTTGGCGACTTCTGGTATCCTTCCTGAAGTCATCTCCGCTATGACTCGAGCTTCAAAGTGTCCTTTGACCTTTTTAGCTTTGCCGACCCTCCTGTCTTTTTCACAGTCCGGTTTACAGCTAGGACTATCCCTCATTAAGGGACAGGTCTCGGCTCTGTCAGTATGTGCCAGCGGCGTATCGTCCGGCTGGCTCCGGTGCGCTCCTTTCAGGGCGCATCTCACATTATTCCGCCTTTCCTGCGGCCTATGGAGCCCTGGGACCTTAATCCGGTCCTCTCGGTTCCCGGAAACCCCCCTTTGCGCCTCTTAGGGAGGTTTCTTTGTTTCATCTTTCACAGAAAGTAGTCTTCTAGTGGCTATAATTTCTTCGGCGCTCCATTGGGAGACCCAGACGATTGGGTGTATAGCTACTGCCTCCGGAGGCCACACAAAGCACTACACTAAAAAGTGCAAGGCCCCTCCCCTTCTGGCTATACACCCCCCGTGGGATCACGGGCTGCTCATTTTTATGCTTTGTGCGAAGGAGGTCAGACATCCACGCATAGCTCCACTGTTTAGTCAGCAGTAGCTGCTGACTATGTCGGATGGAAGAAAAGAGGGCCCATACTAGGGCCCCCAGCATGCTCCCTTCTCACCCCACTTTTGTCGGCGGTGTTTGTTAAGGTTGAGGTACCCATTGCGGGTACGGAGGCTGGAGCCCACATGCTGTTTTCCTTCCCCATCCCCCTGAAGGGCTCTGAAGTGGGATCTTACCGGCCTCCAGACTCTGAGGCCGGGCTCCATCCACAGACCCGGAGATCCTGCTGGATACGGAGCTAGGGTGCCGTCAGGGACAAGGCCCTGCAACATTCAGGTACTCTGTGTCCCCGTGCATACAGGCACAGACACACTCCAGCGTTGCTGGGTGTTCTAGTGCGCCGGGGACAGTAGCGCTGCGCGCTTGGGGTTATACTCACTGCAGCTTTGCTGAGTGAGTTTATGTGTGGGGAACTACCGCGCCGGCCGCCATGGTGACTGCGGCGCGGCTGAGACTTGTGGTGCGCCGGGGACTTCGCGCCGACCGTGCTTTTACGACGGCAGCGCTTGTAAATCTAGTCCCCGGCTTCTGCGGCCTAGTTACGCTGCGTTCCCGCCCCCAGCCCTGTCAGTCAGGGAAGGGGAGAGACGCTGTACAATAGTCAGCGCCGAGGGCTGGAGTCTTATTTACATACTCCAGCCCTCTCACTGGGCACAGTGGGACGCCAGTTCCCGCTCTTTGTCTGCAGCACGCCCACGGCCCGCCCCTCTTCACAGGACGCCGGCAGCCATTCCTGCACGCAGTCTGAGCTGGAGAACGGACATAGCCCTGGGAGACCCAGACAAGGGATTCTGGCGACCACACAACCGCTGTTCAGCGGGCGGTAAGCAGCACCTAGGTGCTGACCCCACTAGTGCCACAGTGTAGTTTTTGTGTACTTTTGTTTATATATATATATATATATATATATTGCACTGTACGGTCGCTTCTTGGCTTATACCCCTATTTTGCTCTGAGGAGACAACAGCATGTCATCCGCAAAAAGCAAGGGTGCCAAGGCAAGGGCTTCATATGCTGCCTGTACCGCATGTGGGGCTGATCTACCGGCAGGTTCACCGGACCCCCATTGTGTGCAATGTTCGGTCCCTGTGCCACTTCGTCAGCCGGAGTCTATGCTAGTAGTGGCCCAGGCTGAGACGCCTGTGAACCCTGCCCCGGTGACGGGGACAGAATTTGCAGTTTTTGCTGATAAGATGTCTGTGACTATGGCAAAAATTCTAGAAACCTTGCAGTCCAGGCCGGTCACTCAGACCATGGGCACGGCTGATTCAATGTTTCCCGGTCCCCCTCAGTTGGAACTAATCCGTGCTCCAAGGGGGTCCCAGACATCACAGGCTGAAGGCTCTGACTCGGACGACAGTCCCAGGCAGCCTAAGCGAGCTCGCTGGGAGAGACCCTCGGCGTCATCACGCTGGTCAGGGTCTCAGCGAGAGGATTCTCTGTATGATGAGACAGAACTAGGTGATCAGGAGTCCAATCCTGAGACTGCTCTCAACCTGGATACCCCTGATGGTGACGCCATGGTGAATGATCTTATAGCGGCCATCAATAGACTGCTGGATATTTCTCCTCCAGCGGAGGAGGCAGCAGCACAGCAGGAGAAATTCCATTTTAGGTATCCCAAACGTAAATTGAGCTCTTTTCTGGACCACGCGGACTTCAGAGAAGCAGTCCAGAAATACCATGCTTATCCAGATAAGCGTTTCTCCAAACGTCTTAAGGATACACGTTATCCCTTTCCCCCTGACGTGGTCAAACGCTGGACCCAGTGTCCAAAGGTGGACCCCCCAATCTCCAGGCTTGCGGCTAGATCCATAGTTGCAGTGGAAGATGGGGCTTCACTTAAAGATGCCAATGACAGACAGATGGACCTTTGGTTGAAATCTGTCTATGAAGCTATCGGCGCGTCGTTTGCTCCAGCATTCGCAGCCGTGTGGGCACTCCAAGCTATTTCAGCTGGTCTGGCGCAGGTGGACTCTATCATACGTCCATCAGTGCCGCAGGTGGCATCCTTGACTTCGCAAATGTCTGCGTTTGCGACTTACGCTATCAATGCGGTCTTGGACTCTACCAGCCGTACGTCAATGGCGTCCGCCAACTCGGTGGTTTTACGCAGAGCCTTATGGTTAAAGGAATGGAAAGCAGATTCTGCTTCCAAAAAATGCTTAACCAGTTTGCCATTATCTCAAGACAGGCTGTTTGGTGAGCAATTGGCGGAAATCATTAAACAGTCCAAGGGTAAGGACTCTTCCTTACCCCAGCCTAGATCAAGCAAACCTCAACAGTGGAAGGGACAGTCGAGGTTTCGGTCCTTTCGAGGTTCGGGCAGGACCCAATTCTCCTCGTCCAAAAGGACTCAGAAGGAGCAGAGGAGCTCAGATTCCTGGCGGACTCACTCACGCCCAAAGAAAGCAGCCGGAGGACCCGCTTCCAAGACGGCTGCCTCATGACTTTCGGCCTCCTCTCTCCACATCCTCGGTCGGTGGCAGGCTCTCCCGCTTTTGCGGCATTTGGCTGCCACAGGTCAAAGACCGGTGGGTAACAGACATTTTGTCTCACGGGTACCGGATAGAGTTCAGTTCTCGTCCTCCGCCTCGGTTCTTCAGAACTTCCCCACATCCCGACCGAACCGATGCTCTTCTGCAAGCGGTGTGCTCGCTAAGGGCAGAGGGAGTGGTGATCCCTGTTCCTCTTCAGGAACGAGGTCAAGGTTTTTACTCCAATCTGTTTGTGGTGCCAAAAAAGGACGGCTCTTTCCGTCCTGTTCTGGACCTAAAACTGCTCAACAAGCACGTGAAAACCAGGCGGTTCCGGATGGAATCCCTCCGCTTCGTCATTGCCTCGATGTCTCAAGGAGATTTCCTAGCATCAATAGACATCAAAGATGCTTATCTCCACGTGCCGATTGCTCCAGAGCACCAGCGTTTTCTACGCTTCGTTATAGGAGACGAACACCTTCAGTTCGTAGCCCTGCCATTTGGTCTGGCGACAGCCCCACGGGTTTTCACCAAGGTCATGGCTTTAGTGGTAGCAGTCTTGCACTCTCAGGGACACTCGGTGATCCCTTACTTGGACGATCTGCTTGTCAAGGCACCCTCTCAAGAGGCATGCCAACACAGCCTGAACGTTGCGCTGGAGACTCTCCAGACTTTCGGGTGGATCATCAACTTTTCAAAGTCAAATCTGTCACCGACCCAATCGCTAACATATCTTGGCATGGAGTTTCATACTCTCTCAGCGACAGTGAAGCTTCCGATGGACAAGCAGCGTTCACTACAGACAGGGGTGCATTCGCTCCTTCAAGGCCAGTCGCACCCCTTAAGACGCCTCATGCACTTCCTGGGGAAGATGGTGGCAGCAATGGAGGCAGTCCCGTTTGCGCAGTTTCATCTGCGCCCACTTCAATGGGACATTCTCCGCCAATGGGACGGGAAGTCGACGTCCTTAGACAGGAAAGTCTCCCTTTCCCAGACGACCAAGGACTCTCTTCAATGGTGGCTTCTTCCCACCTCATTGTCACAAGGAAGGTCCTTCCTACCCCCATCCTGGGCGGTGGTCACGACAGACGCGAGTCTGTCAGGGTGGGGAGCAGTTTTTCTCCACCACAGGGCTCAGGGTACGTGGACTCAGCAGGAGTCCACCCTTCAGATCAATGTTCTGGAAATCAGGGCAGTGTATCTTGCCCTACAAGCCTTCCAGCAGTGGCTGGAGGGAAAGCAGATCCGAATTCAGTCGGACAACTCCACCGCGGTGGCATACATCAACCACCAAGGCGGGACACGCAGTCGGCAAGCCTTCCAGGAAGTCCGGCGGATTCTGATGTGGGTGGAGGCCACGGCCTCCACCATCTCCGCAGTTCACATCCCCGGCGTAGAAAACTGGGAAGCGGACTTCCTCAGTCGCCAGGGTATGGACGCAGGGGAATGGTCTCTTCACCCGGACGTGTTTCAGGAAATCTGTCGCCGCTGGGGAAGGCCGGACGTCGACCTAATGGCGTCCCGGCACAACAACAAAGTCCCAACTTTCATGGCACGGTCTCGCGATCACAGAGCTCTGGCGGCAGACGCCTTAGTGCAAGATTGGTCGCAGTTCCAACTGCCCTATGTGTTTCCCCCTCTGGCACTCTTGCCCAGAGTGCTACGCAAGATCAGGTCCGAGTGCCGCCACGTCCTGCTCGTCGCCCCAGACTGGCCAAGAAGGTCGTGGTATCCGGATCTGTGGCATCTCACGGTCGGCCAACCGTGGGCGCTACCAGACCGGCCAGACTTACTGTCACAAGGGCCGTTTTTCCATCTGAATTCTGCGGCCCTGAACCTGACTGTGTGGCCATTGAGTCCTGGATACTAGCATCTTCAGGATTATCTCAAGGGGTCGTGGCCACCATGAGACAGGCTAGGAAGCCCACGTCTGCTAAGATCTACCACAGAACGTGGAAGATTTTCTTATCCTGGTGCTCGGCACAGAGAGTGTCCCCCTGGCCATTTGCATTGCCTACTTTTCTTTCCTTCCTGCAATCTGGTTTGGAAAAAGGCTTATCGCTCGGCTCCCTTAAAGGGCAAGTCTCAGCGCTATCGGTATTTTTTCAAAAGCGTCTAGCACGACTTCCTCAGGTACGCACGTTCCTGCAGGGGGTTTGTCACATCGTCCCTCCGTACAAACGGCCGTTAGATCCATGGGATCTGAACAGGGTACTAGTTACTCTCCAGAAGCCGCCCTTCGAGCCTCTGAAGGATGTTTCACTTTCTCGACTTTCACAGAAAGTGGCTTTTCTGGTAGCGGTCACGTCTCTTCGGAGGGTATCCGAGTTGGCAGCGTTGTCATCCAAAGCTCCCTTCCTGGTTTTTCACCAGGACAAGGTAGTGCTGCGCCCGATTCAGGAGTTTCTCCCTAAGGTGGTATCCTCCTTTCATCTCAATCAGGATATCTCCTTACCTTCCTTTTGTCCTCATCCAGTTCATCGGTTTGAAAAGGATTTACATTTGTTGGATCTCGTGAGAGCACTCAGAATCTACATTTCCCGCACGGCGCCCCTGCGCCGCTCGATGCACTTTTTGTCCTTGTCGCTGGTAAGCGCAAAGGATCGCAGGCTTCCAAATCCACCCTGGCTCGATGGATCAAGGAACCAATTCTTGAAGCCTACCGTTCTGCTGGGCTTCCGGTTCCATCAGGGCTGAAGGCCCATTCTACCAGAGCCGTGGGTGCGTCCTGGGCATTACGACACCAGGCTACGGCTCAACAGGTGTGCCAGGCAGCTACCTGGTCGAGTCTGCACACTTTCACCAAACATTATCAGGTGCATACCTACGCTTCGGCGGACGCCAGCCTAGGTAGAAGAGTCCTGCAGGCGGCGGTTGCCTCCTCGTAGGAGAGGGCTGTTTTGCAGCTCAAACTTGAGGTATTACTTTACCCACCCAGGGACTGCTTTTGGACGTCCCAATCGTCTGGGTCTCCCAATGGAGCGCCGAAGAAGAAGGGAATTTTGTTACTTACCGTAAATTCCTTTTCTTCTAGCTCCAATTGGGAGACCCAGCACCCGCCCTGTTTCCTTCGGGACTTTTGGTTTTTTCGGGTACACATGTTGTTCATGTTGAACGGTTTCAGTTCTCCGATGTTACTTCGGATTGAATTTGTTTAAACCAGTTATTGGCTTTCCTCCTTCTTGCTTTAGCACTAAAACTGAGCAGCCCGTGATCCCACGGGGGGTGTATAGCCAGAAGGGGAGGGGCCTTGCACTTTTTAGTGTAGTGCTTTGTGTGGCCTCCGGAGGCAGTAGCTATACACCCAATCGTCTGGGTCTCCCAATTGGAGCTAGAAAAAAAGGAATTTACGGTAAGTAACAAAATTCCCTTCTTCCCGCCAGAGAGTTCTGGCTGTACTCTCTCGGAGTCACCCCCTTCTTGGCCTTTTGCATCAAGACAAGGTGGTCTCCGTCCGACTCCGGACTTTTTTCCCTGAGGTGGTTACTGCTTCCACCTTATCCGGGGCAATTTTCCTGCCTTCCTTTTGTCCGGCTCCTGTTCATCGCTTGAGAAAGCGTTGCATATCCTGGTTCTGGTGCGGGCGCTCCGGATCTATGTGTCTTGCACCGCCGTTATTAGGCAGTGCACCTCTCTCTGGTGCTGACCGCTAGTCAGCGTAGCGGTCTCTCGGCATCTAAGCCGACCCTGGTTCGTTGGCTTAGGTCGGCCATTTCCGAGGCCCAACAAGTGTACTCAAGTGCCTTCCCCGCCGGGGATCAGAGCACATTTGATCAGACCTGTCGGTGCCTTTTGGGCTTTCAGGCTCCAGGCTACGGCTCAGTAGGTCTGTCAAACTGCAGCTCGAATTAGTCTGCATACTTTTTTCGAAGCTCTATCCAAGGCATGCTTATGCTTTGGCAGACGCGGGCTTAGGCAGACGCTTCTTTCAGGCGTCTGTCGCCCATTTGTGAAGTCAGGTTTTGCCTGCTTCTCAGTTGTCTGTTTATTCCCACCCATGGACTGTTTTGGAACGTCCCATGGTCTGGGTCTCCCATAGGAACGATAAAGAAAAAGAGAATTTTGTTTACTTACCGTAAATTCTTTTTCTTATAGTTCCGTCATGGGAGACCCAGCACCCTCCCTATTGCCTGTTGGCAGGTTTCTTGTTCCGGTGTCTTCACCGGCTGTTATTGTTGTAGACAGAGGTTCCGGTTCTTCCGGTTTTTACTCTGTCTCTTCTTGTGGGTGGATGTCCTCCTTCAGCTTTTGCACTAAACTGGCTAGGACTGGCTAGCAGGGGGTGTATATACTGGGAGGGAGGAGCTACACGTTTTGAGTGTAGTAACTTTGTGTGTCCTCCGGAGGCAGTAGCTATACACCCATGGTCTGGGTCTCCCATGACGGAACTATAAGAAAAAGAATTTACGGTAAGTAAACAAAATTCTCTTTTTTCCATAGACTATTACGGAAAATGAAAACGCATGCGTTTGGGCATGAAAACGCTGCAGCTCAAAACGCTGCAGCTCAAAACGCTGCGAAAACACAGGTAAAAAACGCAAAGTTTCCACCTGCGTTTCAGCTGCTTTTTAGGTCTGTTTTGAGCTGCAGCGTTTTCATGCCAAAAGGCATGCGTTTTGCTTTTCCATAATAGTCTATGGAAAATGTAGATTTTCTGTCCGCACTTTGCGTTTTAAAACGCTGCATAATTTGTGGCAAAAAACATGCGTTCACAGAAGCAGCATGTCAGTTGTTTTTGCCATTTCTGCAGCGTTTTGATAACATTGAAGTCAATGAGAAGTATCAAAAAGCAACAAACATCAAAATTCCAGCGTTTTACTTGCTTTTTAGGTGCAGAAACAATGCGTTTTGGACTAACAAAACGCATGCCGTTCAGACATTAAAATAATAGAATAATATGTCCCTTTACACACACACATAGTCCGACAATTAAATTAATAAATGAAAATTATGATTTTATTGCTATTTTAGCAATAAATGTTATAAAACCGCTATAATTTCATGAAATATAACTATTTTCTTTATTTCAAAAATTAAATGTTTTGCTTTTTTTTCTCTTTTTTTCATTCTGTTTGACTATTTAATCTTTATTTAGCAGTGTCTTGATGTTCAAAACGCATCTGTGAAAACGCAAGGGAAAAAGCATGTAAAAAGCGCTAAATACGCATCTAAACCGCGGTAAATATGCATGCGTTTTAGCGCTAATTTAAGGAAAAAGGCAACTGGCTAAATCAATTAATTCCAAAACGTGCGTTTAGAAATGCAACTAGGATGATGCAAAGTGCGGACATAGCCTAAGGCGTTTTTACCGCGTTTTGGGGCGTTTTTGATTCGTTTTTGATCACTGCGTTTTTATGCGTGTTTTTTTTTTTATCAGTGACAATGCCATTAAAGATTGTTAAAAGAAAAAAAAAGTCTGATGTCATTTCCTTCTTCAATATGTTCTTCATTTTCCACTAGTGTATGCAGTAGAGCAGACAGCTGCAGAACTATAAGGCTCAGCATGCTCCATCCAGGACTGTATGCAGGAGTTTTTTGGCCCCCAAAAAATGACTTGGGCTTTGCCATATTTTTGTATGCTAGCCAGGTACAGCAGGCAGGTACGGGCTGCCCCCAACCCCCAGCTGCCTATTTGTACCCGGCAGGGAACCAAAAATATAGGGAAGCCCTTTTTTTTCTAATTATTTCATGAATTTCATGAAATAATAAAAAAAAAAACTGACATGGGCTTTGCCCAATTTTTGAATCCAGCCAGGTACAACTAGGCAGCTGGGGATTACAATCCGAAGTGCAGAGTGCCCAAGCTTTCTGGGCACCCCCACTGCGAATTGCAGTCCACAGCCACCCCAGAAAATAGCGCTTTCATAGAAGCGCCATCTTCTGGCGCTGTATCCAACTCTTCCAGCTGCCCTGATGCCGGGTGGCTCGCTGGGTAATAATGGGGTTAGGGCTAGCTGTATATTATCAGCTGGCCCTAAGCCCGAAATTCATGATGTCACGCCAATATTAGACATGGCCACCATGAATTTCTAGTAAAGATAAAAAAAAACCACAACACACAGAAAAATATTTTTAATAGAAATAAAAACACAACACAATTAGTGACTCCATTTTTATTGAAATAAAGAACCCCCCTGCGCAGTTATCCTGGGTCAAGGGTCCCGCGCCGTCCAATCCGGATCCAATATCATCTGATTGGTTTACTGGAAGGCAAAGCAATCAGATGATTGTTAAGGTGAACTCTTAACCAGAGATCACTAGTTGCCTACTGCCTGGCCGAATTGATATGGGCCAAGTGCATGCATAAAAGAATCCACACCAGACACAGTCGGATGTGTAATCTCTTCTTGGTCACAGTAGAAAATGGCACCAAACAGACAGAGAAGAGCATGCGTCCTCTTGATATAGGCTAGGGGCGTACACAAGTTCAGATATGCACATTTAGTGGGACAGTTCATGGGCTAGCGAATGGGGAGATCCGTGTTGCTGTTGATGGGCGGGTCTGACTCCAGTGGATGAAACCATGACGATGGGAGGGACGTCATCTGGTGCATCCATGCTGATGGTTTGGTCTGTGATTTCCAGCTTGACCAGAGGTCTTCCCTTATATGGAGGTCTTCTTTCATCTGGACATTCCTTGCATTCCAAGCAAGGTGTGGATAACAGGAAATAGCGGCCATCTTTATATCTGTGTCATGTATATGATCTGAAACCTGAATTATGTAAGGCAAATCGATATTTCCCACAATCCCTTGTCAAGAGGTTAATTAAGTATTTAATCTTATGGCTCTCCTCAACAGTCCCCCCTAAATACTTTATTAACCTTCTGACCCTACCGTGGTCCTCTAATGCTTTAACTGCAACCTTTTTCGTTTTGCTATCCGCTATACAAGCAATACTAAGCCTGTGCCCCACTGGTACAGACTGCTAATCAGAGAGTTGATCACATCCCGCACACACAGTTCACAGAGGCACAGGTAACGAACCAGTCCTTAGAACAGACTATTTAATACCGAAGATTTTGAGATTAATCAATAAGAAAGAGTAAGGCAATTGTAAGAATAAGCTTCTTACTGTTATGCTGCAGCTTTTAGCGTTACTGTTTCTGAAAGACTGAATCTCAGTCAACATCTGAGTGCTGTCCGCGTCTTCGAGACTTTTCTACCTGAGTACACATGATTGTATCACAACACTAAGGGGTGCTTCACACACAGCGAGCTCGCTGCCGAGATCGCTGCTGAGTCACGCTTTTTGTGACGCAGCAGTGACCTCATTAGCGATCTCGCTGTGTGTGACACTGAGCAGCGATCTGGCCCCTGCTGCGAGATCGCTGCTCGTTACACACAGCCCTGGTTCGTTTTCTTCAAAGGCGCTCTCCTGCTGTGACACACAGATCGCTGTGTGTGACAGCAAGAGAGCGACAAATGAAGCGAGCAGGGAGCAGGAGCCGGCGTCTGACAGCTGAGGTAAGCTGTATCCAAGATAAACATCGGGTAACCAAGGTGGTTACCCGATATTTACCTTAGTTACCAGCATCTGCAGCTCTCACGCTGCCTGTGCTGCCGGCTCCGGCTCTCTGCACATGTAGCTGCTGTACACATCGGGTTAATTAACCCGATGTGTACTGTAGCTATGGTAGGAGAGCAAGGAGCCAGCGCTCAGTGTGCGCGGCTCCCTGCTCTCTGCACACAGCTGTGCGCTGGTAACTAATGTAAACATCGGGTAACCATACCCGATGTTTACCTTAGTTACCAGTCTCCGCAGCTTCCAGACGGCAGCTCCGTGCAAGCGCAGCGTCGCTTGCACGTCGCTGCTGGCTGGGGGCTGTTCACTGGTCGCTGGTGAGATCTGCCTGTTTGACAGCTCACCAGCGACCATGTAGCGATGCAGCAGCGATCCTGACCAGGTCAGATCGCTGGTCGGATCGCTGCTGCATCGCTAAGTGTGAAGGTACCCTAATGGATCTCTTCTTGTCTCGGGTCTATAATCTACCACCAGGAGGCCTTTAACAAGATTTCCCTTACGCATGGATCCAATTACCTTCAGTAACACAGAGTAGCACTTTTACGGCTTCAAATACTAACAAATAAAACAATACCAGTTACCTACAAGTGTATGTTATCCTTAAAAAGTCACTTAAACCCTTAAAATAATTGATTGGTTCAGGTCAGATAATGTCTTTCCCACCATGAGCCCTTATTTGTGTAATGTTCCTGTACCCATTGTTCCCTTATCATGGTTATTTCCCATGTTTCATCCCCAATCTAGAAATTCTCCATAAGGTTCTATGTGAGATAATCCAGCACTATGTGTGTTGTGACCCTCATTCTGCTGGTACGATGAACTCTTTACAGCGGCTGTTGTCTCCAGATGGGTTTTCCCTCAAGCTTCATGAAAGTTGCTGTGGTTGGGAAAAGCTGGATCAGCCCACCTGATTCTGACTCATGGCTCATTCTGACTTGTCTTTTTAGGATCACCCAGTCTCCTGGCTGGAGACCACGTGCTCCTAACACTGATTTAGGATCTGGAATTGGAGGATACACATATTTAACACACTATACAGGCAGTCGTATACGGCTCGTACATCACTGGTCAGGATATCACACTGTATCTAAAGTATCTAAGAAATATAATCACATTGTAGGTGCTAAACCAAAAATATCTTATATAAAGATCTAATTATTAAGAAAAAGGGAAATTTGTTACATGATTTGTAGCGTCCACCATTATCTTGTGGATCGTTACATGTTTATGTTATAATCATTAAAATTCCAAACAACATACACCCATGTAAGTAACTATAGACACAATTAAATATTCCAATAAAGGAGGGGCAGGGATTGGGACAATAGCCCTAAACTCTCCCTACCTCGCAGCGGAGGTCGGCACCCTGTAAGGCGAATTGGCGCCCCCGCTCCCCGACGGCTCGCCCTCCCTATCCCTACACTGCTAAGCTAATACGTGCTGCTAATGTCAGTGAGGGAATATAGAAACTGTGAGATACTGGGGATAAAGAGGCGTCAATATGCAATTATATATCCAATTCATTCCCAAAGATCAAATATTCACACTCTGTATTTACATAGCTGTTTGTAGCTTAAATCAATATGATACAGCAAATTCAAGGACCAAACCCTAAAATAAATTAAATATCTCACATGTATAACATGTACCCACTGTATAAATATAATAATAATAAGGCCAGGTAAAGTCATGAGGAGATCTCGTCCAATCACAGACCCTCCACTGTCCAATTCACACTCAGGCTAATAAAATAAACGCATATTTGTCAGACACTTAGCATGAAAGAATCCCAACGCGTTTCTCCCCTCTTCGCAGTGACAGACGGGTTCATCAGGGGCATCCCCAGGTACTGATCTCTATAATGACCTCTGCTATAGGATATGTACTTTTACCACTTTTTAGGAACTCCATCTTTTCATACCACCAGCACCATGAGTTTTTCAGCAGTAATGCTTTCCACACTGGATATGTTTCAGAGCAGGCCTGAAAAGAATTTC